>NC_057808.1:391643587-391645383 GCF_018294505.1 Triticum aestivum | reverse complement strand
ATAAGGAGCATTGACCTAGGCGAGGCCGAGCCAGGACCTCACCGGAGAGAGACAGAGCTAGAGGCGAGGAAGATAGTTAACTGGTGTGGGTCGAGGAGTGGGAATGTAGGTCATTGCCAATGTTTGAGAACCTGGGAAGGAGGGGGTAGTGGGATGGCCGGGGCGGCGACGACATGGCAGTGGGCGGAGGCCAGGGGATGGCGAGCCATGATGTATACCACACACTTCTATTCTGGAAGATAATTGTTGGGTCTCCAAGTGCATAGGATTGTAGGATAACACCAGATTTCCCTCAAGTAGATGATTTAAAAATTGTCAATCCATGAGAGGTGTAGGATGATATTATTACATTTTGAAGCAACCCTGCAATAAAATACAAATAGTTTCTTGTGTCCCTTACACACCTAATACATTTGTCAATTGTATAGCTATACTAGTTCGGCGAAGAGATTGATAATTTGGATTGCAGATTGGTATTATGTTGGTGAAAATATTTTTGTATTTTTTGAACAAATAAAAACACCAAGGTAATAAGGTGCACAAGTGAACAAAACAAGGTTCACCCGCAAAAAAAGAACGAAACAAGGTTATACTTGTTGGAAACTAGGTCTGGATTTCATTGGTTCACTGGTGTCAACTCTCAACACCAATAACTTCATAGAAATACTTGATAAAACTTCACTAGGAGCGGTAAAGATCACACCCAAAGCTCCCTTTTCATTTGATGTAAATAGGATCGATAAAGCATTACCTAAAAGTTGTCTTTATAATCTTAATCTATTGGGCACCCAAATGTCACCTCAGGTGACCCATAAATTTTACTGGACAATCAACACATGATATCTTATCTTTCTAATCTTAATCCAGAGTCACCCAATGTCTCTTGAAGTGTCTCTGAAAATTATATTAGATATTAATCATATGATCTCATTAATTCCAGAAGTTCAATATAACATGAACAAGATTCAACCCATAAATAAATTCATCACCAGAACTACGTCATATAATTCAACTTATTACCATCAATGCTCAAGATCACAATCATGGATACAACTCATATGATCAAGAAAGAGAGATTGATGACACAACACTACAACTTACAAACCCCTTTCCTCAAGGGTGGACTACTCCCGCATCATCATGGGAGGAGCAAGGGTCGACAAAAGGGGTCGAAGACGAAGATTCTCCCATTAGGCAAACTGACACAACAAGGTCAAATAAAATCACATTGAAACGTGAAGTGGCGGCAGTAGAAAAATTATGTGAAAAATACAAGAAGGGTTTTCTGAGGTGTACATAAGCTAGCTACAAATAAGAGGGGCTATGGGAGACCTTGTGGGGCCAAGCGCGTACTCCAGGCGCCTGGTCCTCTTCGACTCTCAGGTGGCCTAGCTTTGTCACAGTGCCTACTTTTGATATAAAATTGGCTTCTATATTATTTTGTTATTTTCCCCCGTAAGCTCTCGTATGGAGTAATGGGATGTACCCAACTTGCTTGCTCATAAAGACTTACAGTTCATTCAAGGAGGTTCACCATTGGAATATGTAAGACAAGTTATATAATTTAAAGTCCCCACTAATATATGAAACAATGAAACTCATGAAACTTCTAATTTTTCAATGCATGAACTTGTGCTACTTTGAATCACTTATTTTCCTTCAAATGCATGTTGCTACTTTGAAGCACTACCAAATGTATGGTGCTAGTTTGAAGCACTGTTGTGCACTCTCTAAAGAAAAATAGCGTTGCTTCTCTCTCTCTCTCTCTCTCTCTCTCTCTCTCTCTCTCTCTCTCT
>NC_057808.1:391630077-391643328 GCF_018294505.1 Triticum aestivum | reverse complement strand
TTTTGTCTCTCATTGACACATTTTTTGTCTCCCTTGACACTTTTCTCTTCCTTTTTTGTCACTTGACATTTTTTTATTTTCTCTCATGATAGAAGCAACATCTTACAATAAGGATTAGTGCACTCTTATCAGCTTCATTAAAATGTAAACATAGCTCTTGCTATGAATATGAAAGAGACTCTATATGAATGTGTTTGGCAGTGCAAAATGTGCAATGATCTAACGTATGGCATATATATGAAACTTGATAAAAACAAAATGATTTTTTCTGTTTAAGATACTTCGAAAAGCATGTTTCAAATAATTTCACCATCTTTCATAGAGTTTCACCATGTTTTGGAGATTTTCATCATGTTCAGCAAACATGAAACAAGTTTAACAGTTTCATAGAGTTTTACCATGTTTTGATATAGTAAACATGATACAAGTTTAACAGTTTCGTAGAGTTCCACTATGTTTTAGTACTTAAATTAAAACTTCGCAATGTTTTTTCTAAAATTAGACCTTCGGGGAGGAGCCCCGTGGCATTATAATTAAGAAGGAGGGTGTGAGACACCAAGTTTTAAATCCGCCAAATAAATTCGGCCCACAGAATTCGAACTTGGGTCTGCCAAGGCACACAACCATGCTCTTCCCTCTGGGCTAGGTTCCCATCCACAATATATTTTCTGGAGTATTCTTGTTTCAAAAGTCAAAACCCTCGTCACCAACAACATAAAGATGCAAGCAGATCTTAAATTTCACTTTGTTTCGCAAGATAAAATGATTTCAAACATGAAACTAATGTGAAAAGGCGTCGGAGGGTGGAGCATATTATCGTACAGTGGGTGGAGCAAGTCTTCGTGAAATCTCTGCCAAAAGTACACTGTGTGGAGTCCCTAAAAAAAGTACAATGTGTGGAGAATAATGACTGGCTGATATGACATACTGTATTTGACAGAATACAGGGAAATAAACTTTAGTAAAATATAATCTAAAAAAATCAATAAAATAAGCAACTACTCCTACACGTGAAATATTGTGGAGCCCAGGACTGCATAGATTCGAATCTCCAATAGATCAAGGGCGAGCCCAGGACTGCATGGATTCGAATCTCCAATACATGGGTAGAATTACTTTTCTCGGAGGCGTAGAATAGCGAGAGTATTGTGTATTGACTTGTCTGTTCCTTGCACGACGCAATGTCTCCGTTCAAAATATAAATCCTCTTACATTGACGCCTCTACCAACCCCTACGCCCCATCAATAAATAATAAGCTGCGCGCCCCCGCATGCATACGTACACCTCAATCGCGATCTAGAAACGACCAACTCGCCGATCAATCTCGCAGCATGGCGTCTAGCACCAGGTTTGCTCCCCTCCTCCTAGCGCTCGCCGTCCTCGCCGCGGCGGCGCTGGCCCCCTCGGCGTCGGCGGCGGCCGGGACGGAGTACTGCCGGGACACGCTGGGCGGCCTGCTGGCGTGCCACGCGTTCATGTACGAGGGCGCGCCGGCGGCCTCGCCCGCCTGCTGCGACGCCTACAGCGCCGCCTTCAACGCCGACCCCTTCTGCCTCTGCTACATCGCCAACGGTGTCTACGGCCGCTCCACCGGCTACGACGTCAACGTCACCCACGCCCTCGAGATCCCCACCAGCTGCGGCCAGGTCCAGCCGCCCATCCAGCTCTGCGACAGTAAGTAGCCACCATACCAAGCCTCGCATGATCGATCGAACTACGTATACTCTCTACCTATGTGCGCGACTGAACTCTGATCCGATCGACTAATTGATCGATGAATTTTGCAGTGCAAGGAGTGGTACTTCCTCCCTACGAGCCGGAGTCCGGACCCAAGGCTTCGTCGCCGGCGGCTCAGCCACCTTCAGGTATGTACTGGTAGTCGCTTGACACCGAGATCGATGGGAAACACTTTCGGTCGATGTCTGATCAGAGCTTTGGTTTGACTATTAATGCAGCAGGATCGGTAGAGCCACCACGGTCGTCTCCTGCGGCGCCGTCGTCGACTTCCCCGCCACCGCCACCACCAACAACAACAACAACCTCCGGCAGTGATCAATCTTCGGCGCAGATGGCCCTCGTGCTCTTCACCGTTGCTGCCGGCATGCTCGCGGCCGTGGCCTGAAGATGGGAATTGCAGCCGTGATAAGCTATGATATCAGGACTTGCAGAATATGAATATTAGCTGCAGATTGAAACATACATGTTGTTCGCAACATGTAATTATGTAATAGACTAAATATATAGGTTTTTTTTCTTTGGTTAATCAAATAGGTAGGAGTTAGATGAGGCTTTGTTAATTCTCATCTACTCCCTCTATAAGCTTTTATAAGACGTTTTAGATCACTAACCTAAAACGTCTTATAAAAGTTGAGGAATAGATGAGAATTAGCAAATCCATTGTTTTATTAGCGAAATTCTGGAACTAAATTGGTTATTTGGGTGTTTCTTGCGTGTATGACTATGACATACATAATCTGCCTATATCCAAGTGCATGCATTAATTAAATCGAGCAGGAGGCTCTATAAAGGTTACTTTAACCATGTACTCCCTCCCATAATATAAGAGTGTTTTTGACATTATAGTTCTTATATTGTGGAACGGAGGGACAACAATGTAATTTTAAGGTGTCAATAGAACATAGTCAAGGTACTTTACCCATATTACTGAGTTTCTCCACTCTCAACATTTGCGTTGGAAGGATTGGTTCCTACGATACTCACCGCTGCTGCTCTCCAGGGAAGCAATGCTTCTTTCTTAGCAAAAGTAGTCTACAGCCACCTACACCGCCTCTCTGAGATGACTCTTTTGGTCAGACATATGGATCCTCCCAAAACCCGTAGCCAAAAATTCAAAAAAAAAAAAAAAACCTAGCCAATACCTTCCCGGCACTGATGGGATCGAGCTTGCATTGCGTAATAGACTAACCAATGCCACGACCCGCGATGACCATTGTGTAATAGACTAACCAATGCATTGTGCCCCTGTTGTGCACATGATGACGTGCCCCGCTGCTACCAACATCTGGATAAAAGTTGACATCAAACCGATAGCATGTTGATGGTATCTCTCTCACCTACGAACCATCAGTTCAGTTATTACTGTATTTTGGGCACTTCTGCTTCATGATGATTAGGATCCAATCCAACTAAAAAGTTTCTCCGCAGTTAATGCATCAATCTCAAGATCGCCACAAGTCCACAACCACACTAAGGCCCCGTTCGGATTCCCTCCCACTCCCCAACAACTCTGCTCGGGAGCGGAGTGGCATGCAGCCATAATCTGAGGAGTCGCTAGAACGGCGCTCCACGCGCTCCGCTCTGCAGTGGGGGAGTGGAGGGTTGCCGAACAGTGCCTAAGTATCAAATGCATCGACTACACAGTAAGTCTCAAGTGGAAAGTTTCCTCCATAGAAGATTCACAAATCACAATGCAAACATATTGCTCGTGATTGGATTCAATCCTATGTTCCTGATCCATAACCCCGAACAAGAAACGACCATCAAATAATAAATCAGAAAGACATGAAAAGTAACCACGGAAGTAATCATAAGCCTCTAGCTATACATGAGTGGTTGCCGAATTGCTGCTCCGAATCGAGGCAAGCAAGACCAAGAAACAGGCCTCTGTAGCCATCTAGGCAAACCTTTTCATCTTCAGAGGGTCGTAATCTCATTACTGAACACTATTTAGGGATACTACCAACTCTACGTAGCCACTATGTTTGGGCTCAAATAAAAGCCTAGAGCTCTGCCGAAAAAGGAACAAACAAGACAGAGAGGTTTGATACTATAGGGCTAACAAAATGGACAGATTGAGCAAAGCACAAGAGAGACGTTTTTCAGACCATGGCTCTGAACAACATTTTCGCAAAGGAAAATCCATCTAAAAATTATACAGTATAACTGTTCATTCCGTAATCACGATAGCTTGACACCTAATAGTCAACATCATGGCATCGGTTGCACGGCTTCAGGACATTTAACTTGACTGTGGAGGGAACTTTTCCCTCGATGCAAGTCCGGATAGCCTCAAGCGTTTTAGGGGCTTCCACAAGAGTAGCCCTGCTCACATAGCATTTGCCAATTCTTTTGTCGGAACACCTTGGCCAACCATCAGTTATGTCCAGTGTGAGGCACTCGAGCGATGGTGTATGCTCCAGAATATGACATGTGAGCTGAACCAAGAGGTTTGTGGAATAGAAACTGGTAAGCTTCACATGCCTCAGATTGTCATAGCGTCCTGGAATCCGCCCCAAATGTGAGGTATCTTCAACGATCGAATCATCGTGATCTCGTTGCCACATTGGTGTCTGTAGATGAAAAGCCAACATACTTGAATTCATAGTTCTAAATGATACTCCATCTGTATCAAAATATAAGGCATTTTTTGACACTGCCAAAAAATGTCTTATATTTTGATACACAGGGAGTAGTCACTAATAAATATCGCAGCAGGGCAAACAGTTACTTACATTTAGGTTGAAGGTCTCCAAGCAAGGACACGCATCAAGGAAAGAAATGAACAAGAGAATATCACAGGCCGTGGGAAAGGTCCATCTCAATATTTTAATATCCAAATATTTGAGGTGGAGGAATTTTCTTGGCAGCATTGGCGGACTATACACCTTGCATAAAAATGTCTAAGATTAACCCCATTGCTATATAATAACTACCTGCAGCCATATGCATACACCTAAAAATTGTAGAGTATATACCTCATCAACCACCGAATATACAGTAAGATTTTCAAGATTTGGCATGGTGGACGGAAGCATGGAACGAGCATAACTGAGAACACATGAATGTGATATGAATATTTTCTTCAATTGCAATGATTCTCCGAGTAATAGTTGTACTTGTTGATCACCATGAAAGTGAAAACTGGAGATATTTGGAGCTTTGCTTTCTATCACTTGCAGTATGTCGCAATGGAACACCCTCAGGCACCTGAGACGCTGTAGGCAAGGTATGTTCAAGGAATTTATCTCACGGCAGCAGCTGAGTTCCAATTGCTCCAAAGCAAAAGAACCGGAAAGAAGAAACCCCAGCTCATCCCCCGTGATATGCACAAAACTCAGAGACAGATTCGTCAGGCTTCTCATGCAACCAGAGCCTACGGTGGGGTGGAAGGCACAACCTACAAATGTTAGATCACGTACGGAGTTTCGACACCCATCAGATAAGAGTGAGCATGGGATTTTGTATTAGGCTCTTTGTAGAATGGAACACCCTCTGGAGACAACAGTCGAAGGGAGAGTCCTTCTATCCCCGGTGCAATGGCAGTCTGGAGGCAACTATCGAGACAAGAATTGGTGTCGCCATCATATGGACCATAGAATTCAAGGTGAAGTGTCTTCACACCGACGCCCGAGTGGCTTCTCAGAATACGGCTAACTTTGCTGTTGTAATCTCTTGTCAATTTACTCTGTCTACGTGCATCTACATTGTAGCCCAATGTTTCCATACAAAAGCTGAGGTTGGGACGGCACTTCCATGAACTTCGAAACGCGCGAGAAACACAAGCAGCACGTGCAGCATCTTTCATTGGCAGAAAGGAGCATATATGAAGCCAGATATCCTGCATGCACAAGTAGAAGTTCAAGGTTTGAATTGCAGAGGCAAAAAGTATCAAGTGCAAGATGAACGCACGAAATATCACTACTTCAAATATGAATGTCATGAAAATTTTGATAAAATGCAACAAGTCAGCTTAAAATTTCCAAATCATAATGAGAAGGATTACACAAGAAAACCGCACGAGACACTAATCCATGACACGAAACCCTTGCCCTCTGTTTCCTCCATATCCTAACCTTCCTAGATCTTCCAGGCATGGGGAAAAAAGAGGAGACACGGGGAAAAGCAATCTGCTTGGCCCCGCCGTCTGCTGTCCCTGAAATTGCTCCTCTTATTAAATTAGCAGGTGGCAGTAAATGAACTAGACAAAAGGTCTTTGTGGAGTAATGTGCGCAGGCGCTCTCTCGGCTTGCATTCCTCGAATATCCTACCCCCTCTTATGGGCCTGCAGTCATGCTATGACACTCGTTGATTGTGGATGCACCTGTATCATGCCGTGGGGATTCACAACTCGTTGATTGTGAATGCTCCTGTATCACACTGTGAGGATGGGAATTCGTTGACTGTGGATGCTCCTATATTGCACCGTGGGGATCAGACCTGGTTGATTGCGGATGCTCCTGTATTGCGCCATGGGGATCGGCGGCTCACAAAGTCTTGGTATTGTGACCCCTCGTCAACACCCCACATCTGCCTGTGTTTCCGTTGGTGATGATACTTCTGCGTATGCTCGCTTGTCTTCGCTTCTCTTCAGCATCCATTTTCTTTCTACTACTGTTATTGTATGGTTTTCGGCCCGATTTTCCTCATAAATGGGGTCAACTTATTTAGGTTTTTTCATCCAGTTTTTCTTATGAACTCGAGCAGCCAACCAAGAGGGTGACACTCTCTTGGTATTTGGCCTCTTTGAGTAATATATTCAGGTGGAGCCCTCCCCCAGTTGAGTTATGTTATTCTCACACACTGCTTGTATTCATTGCTTCAGAGCTACATATAGACAGATTACAATGAGAGAGAGAGAGAGCAGTGGATCGTGGTTACAACGGCAAGAGCCGATAGTGCCTAAACTCTAGGGATAACTACGCACGTAATGCAGGTGGCCGTTGGACAGCCTGAGGAATCAGTCTTGCCAGTCAGCCACGCGAGACGTGAGGAAGTGGCGTATTCCAACACTCCCCCGCAGTCACAGCATGGGGCTCGCCAATGTTGAGACTGGACCGGAAGTCGAGGAAGACGCCCGTCGGCAGCCCCTTGGTGAAGATGTCGGCGAACTGCGAGCTCGTGGGCACATGGAGGACACGTATCTCACCGGGGGCAACGCGCTCGCGCACGAAGTGGAGATCGATCTCAATGTGCTTTGTGCGTTGGTGCTGCACCGGGTTACTCACCATGTATGTGGCGTTGATGTTGTCGCAGTAGACCACCGTGGCACGCGACGGAAGCTAATGGAGTTCACCGAGAAGCTGGCGGAGCCAAACTGACTCAGCGACGGCGTTGGCGACCGCCCGGTATTCCGCCTCGGCGCTGGACCGGGAGACGGTGTTCTGGCGCTTCGACGACCAGCTGAGCAGGTTGGGGCCGAGGAAGACACAGTAGCCCGAGGTGGACTTGCGAGTGTCGGGGCAGCCAGCCCAGTCGGCGTCGGAGTAAGCCACAAGGTCGGTGTTGGTGTCGCGGTGGATCCGAAGCCCGAGATGCGTCGTGCCGCGCAGGTACCGTAGGATGCGCTTCACCAGCTGGAAGTGGCAGTCACGCGGCGCATGCATAAACATGCAGCATTGCTGAACGGCGTAGGAGAGGTCCGGGCGCGTCAGTGTGATGTACTGTAGAGCGCCAGCCAAACTGCGGTAGAGAGACGGGTCGTGGAAGAGTGGCCCGGTGTCGGTGGAGAGTTTGGCCAACGTGTCGACCGGAGTGGAGATGGGCTTGCAGTTGAGCATGCTAGCTCGGTCGAGAATCTCCAAGGCGTACTGCTCCTGAGAGAGGAACAACCCGCGCGCAGTCGTGGTGACATTGACGCCGAGGAAATGGTGCAGGGCGCCCAGATCGGTCATCGCAAACTCGCGATGAAGAGCCTCGATGACAGAGTGGAGCACGGCGGTGGAGCTAGCGGTGAGGATGATGTCGTCTGTTAGAGTTATAATATAAGTCATGTATACCCCTTTGTATTTATCCCGTAGTATAAGGGGTTTCCTGCATATGTACCACACCTGTACATGTATATATATATCGGCCTATGGCCTCATGGGAATACAAATTGCATATTCCTAACATGGTATTAGAGCCTTAGGTTTTTTTTCGCACACGCAACTCATGCTCTCGATCCAATCTCTGGTCCACGCAGCCGCCGTCCTTCTCTCCGAGCGGTGCTGCTGTCCGGCGCCTTCACCAACTGCAGGTTCATCCTGCTCCGGCGCTGCTCTCTCGTGCCCCCAATCCCCACCCCGCCCACCGATTCCCCAATCTTCGCCGCGGCGGGACCTCCACGCCGGGACGCCTCCTTCCCTCCGGCGGAATCGGCGGCCCGCTCCCTCATCGGCCGTCCGAGGGCTCCGACTCCGCGCCAAGGGACCAGCGACCTGCCGCCGCAGCCGTCCGCGTCGGATCGGGCCCGATCTGTAACTTCGCCCGTCGTTCGCGGCTCTCTCTATACTATTTGCTCGACTGCCTGCCGCTCCCCGATCCCGTCCCGTTCCCGATTGGAAGCTCTCTCGTCGGATTTTGCTGCTTTCTCTCGCGCAAAAAAAAATTCTGTTGCATCGGGCTATGTTGCTGTCCCTCGCCGCCCGGTGATTCCTGACGGAGTTTTCAGTGTTTGCTCTACTGACCCCGTCTCGGACATGTGCCTTTCTTCCGCGCTTGGTGCTCGTTCGTCTGTGCTATCGTCCCCTGTGGCGACTCTCGCACGTGGTGATTGTCGCTCTACATCGACTCCTCCTGCGACTTTCATCGGTGATTATCGTTCTACACCGGCTCCTCTCACGGCCCCCATCGGATGTGTTGATGCATATGACTCTCTTGACCCGCGTCCTCCTTTGGCGCTTGGGGCTTGTCTGCATGTGCCCTCGTCTCCTTCACCGGCCTCTACGGATGATGTTGGTTATGCTATGTCGCCTCCTCTGGCGGTTTCCACAGGTGGTGGTGGGCCTGGTGGCCGCTCCTCTCCCAGTGCTACTGCGTCGTCTACTTCAGCTATGTACTTCACTGAGCAGGAGATTGTGGGACTTCGTGGTCTGCTCACTGCCTCCGGCTCTTCATTGCCGGGTGCATCTACGTCGACCTCTTCAGTTGAGCTGCTGACTGAGCAGGAGATTACGCGCCTTCGGTGTTTGCTCGCTGCATGCTCTGGTTCTTCACCGACGGTTTCTGCTGGTTCTGCTACTGACTCCTCTGGCATTGTGAGACCACCTTCAACACAGTCAGGTACATCTCCATGGATTCTTGATACTGGAGCATCTTTTCATATGACTCATGATTCATCCACCTTGTCTTCTATTCGTGCTCTTGATTCTCCTATTCATGTTCTTACTGCTGATGGTACCTCCCTCCCGGTTAATGGTCGAGGCATTCTTAGCACCTCATCTTTTCATGTTCCTGATGTTGCTCATGTTCCTCGACTTACCATGCAGCTCCTTTCTGGTGGTCAGATTGTTGACTCCGGTTGTCGGGTGATTCTAGACTTTGACTCTTGTTCTGTTCTGGACCGTCACACTGGTGCTCTCCTTGGTGCTGGCCCCCGACACCGTGACTCTCAGGGTCTCTGGGAGCTTGACTGGCTTCACCTTCCCTCCGCTGCTACCGCCGCCAGTCTTTCCCCCTCTGTTGCCTTGTCTACCAGCTCTTTTCAGCAGTGGCATCATCGCCTTGGTCACTTGTGTGGCTCTCGTCTCTCATCCTTAGTTCGACGTGGTCTTCTTGGATCTGTCTCCGGCGGTGTGTCTTTAGACTGTCAGGGTTGTCGTCTTGGTAAATAGGTCCAGTTACCTTATCCTCATAGTGACACTATGTCTCAGCGTCCTTTTGACCTGGTTCACTCTGATGTCTGGGGTCCAGCTCCCTTTGCCTCGAAAGGAGGTCATCGCTACTATATTATTTTTATAGATGATTTCCCTCGATACACCTGGATATATTTTATGTCTTCTCGTAGTGAGGTGTTATCTATCTATAAGCGTTTTGCTGCCATGGTTCACACTCAGTTCTCTACTCCTATTCGTGTTTTCCGTGCTGACTCTGCTGGAGAGTATATCTCCAAGATGTTGCGTGGAGTCCTTGCTGAGCAGGGTACTCTTGCCCAGTTCTCTTGTCCTGGTGCTCATGCTCAGAATGGCGTGTCTGAGCGCAAGCATCGTCACCTTCTTGAGACGGCTCGTGCGATGATGATCGCCGCCTCTCTTCCGCCTCATTTTTGGGCCGAGGCTATCTCCACTTCCGCCTATCTCATCAACCTTCAGCCGTCTGCTGCTTTGCAGGGTGGCGTTCCTTTTGAGCGTCTTTTTTATCGTTCTCCCGATTATTCGATGCTTCGCTTGTTTGGTTGTGTTTGCTATGTTCTTCTTGCCCCTCGCGAACGCACCAAACTGACCGCTCAGTCTGTTGAGTGTGTCTTCTTAGGCTACAGTGATGAGCATAAGGGCTATCGTTGTTGGGATCCTATCGGTCGTCGGATGCGTATCTCTCGCGACGTGACTTTTGATGAGTCTCGTCCTTTCTACCCACGCCCATCTTCCTCGATTTTTTCAGTGGAGGATATCTCTTTTCTCACTTTTCCTGACTCACCTATCACCCCCGTCGCGCCTGTGCCTATTCGTTCCACCCCCTCTGCTTCTCCACCTCTAGTCGATTTGCAGCAGCAACCATCTTCTCCGGTCTCCTCGCCTAGCATCTCACCAGATTCTACACCTTCATCTCCGGTGACTTCTTCGTCGTCACCCCCCGATTCTACCTTGGCCATTCCTCCTTCTATTGTTCCCTCTTTTCCTCAGCATTACACTCGTCATTCACGACCTGTGGATGCCTCCTTGGATGAGTTGTCCTCTTCCCCTCAGCCTACTTATGGCTTGCGTTCTCGTCCTCGTCCGCCTGTTGATTGCTTTGGATTTCCCAATGCTGGTGCTGCTGTTCTTGAGCCGACTTCTTATCGTCAGGCTGTCGTTCATCCTGAATGGCAGTTTGCGATGGCAGAGGAGATTGCGGCTCTTGAACGCACTGGTACCTGGGATCTTGTTTCTCTTCCTCCCGGAGTCCGTCCCATCACTTGTAAGTGGGTCTACAAGGTTAAGACTCGCTCCGATGGTTCTCTTGAGCGTCACAAAGCTCGTCTTGTGGCTCGTGGTTTTCAGCAGGAGCATGGTCGTGATTATGATGAGACTTTTGCTCCTGTGGCCCATATGACCACTGTTCGTACACTTCTTGCTGTTGCCTCTGCACGCCACTGGTCTATCTCTCAGCTTTTGTTAAGAATGCCTTTCTTAATGGTGAGCTGCGTGAGGAGGTGTACATGCAGCCACCACCTGGGTATTATGTTCCTGATGGCATGGTATGTCGTCTTCGTCGCTCTCTCTATGGCCTTAAGCAAGCCCCTCGCGCCTGGTTTGCGCGTTTTGCCTCTGTGGTCACTACTGCTGGTTTTTCAGCAAGTGCTCATGATCCAGCATTGTTTATTCACCTTTCTCCTCGTGGTCGGACTCTTCTTCTCTATGTTGATGACATGATCATCACTGGGGATGACCCCGAGTATATTGCCTTTGTAAAGGCACGTCTTAGTGAGCAGTTTCTTATGTCTGATCTTGGACCTCTTCGCTACTTTCTTGGGATTGAAGTCTCTTCTACCTCTGATGGCTTTTTTATATCCCAGGAAAAGTATATCCAGGATCTTCTTGCTCGTGCTGCTCTTACTGACGAGCGCACTGTTGAGACTCCTATGGAGCTCAATGTTCACCTTCGTGCTACTGATGGTGTTCCTCTCCCTGACCCGACGCGTTATCGTCATCTCGTTGGCAGTCTTGTCTATCTAGCTGTCACTCGTCCGGACATCTCTTATCCGGTTCATATTCTGAGTCAGTTTGTCTCTGCTCCCACATCGGTTCACTATAGTCATCTCCTTCGTGTTGTCCGATATCTTCGGGGCACGATCTCTCACCGTCTATTCTTTCCTAGCTCCAGTTCTTTACAGCTTCAGGCCTATTCGGATGCTACGTGGGCTAGTGATCCTTCTGATCGCCGTTCACTTTCTGCTTACTGTGTTTTTCTTGGTGGTTCTCTCATTGCCTGGAAGACGAAGAAACAGATTGCAGTTTCCCGTTCGAGTGCTGAGGCTGAGTTGCGAGCCATGGCTCTTTTGACGGCAGAGGTGACTTGGTTACGGTGGTTACTTCAGGATTTTGGTGTTTCTGTCACTACACCGACTCTGCTCTTATCTGACAGTACAGGTGCTATTAGCATTGCGCGCGATCCTGTGAAGCATGAGCTCACCAAGCATATTGGTGTTGATGCTTTCTATGTGCGCGCTGCTGTGCAGGATCAGGTCGTTGCTCTTCAGTATGTGCCTTCCGAGTTACAGTTGGTGGATTTCCTGACGAAGGCCCAGACTAGAGCACAACATGGCTTTTATCTCTCCAAACTCAGTGTTGTTCCTCCACCATGAGTTTGAAGGGGGGGTGTTGGAGTTATAATATAAGTCATGTATACCCCTTTGTATTTATCCCGTAGTATAAGGGGTTTCCTGCATATGTACCACACCTGTACATGTATATATATCGGCCTATGGCCTCATGGGAATACAAGTTGCATATTCCTAACATCGTCGACGTACAATAGCAGGTAGGCCAGCTGGTCACCGCGCCGAAGCACGAAGAGCGACGAGTCTGACCGAGACGCGACGAAGCCCAGCGTCCGTAGGTAGGTGGTGAAGCACGTGAACCACGCGCGCGGCGCCTGCTTGAGACCGTATAGAGAACGGTTCAGTCGGCACACATGCGATGGCGAGGCAGCGTCGACGAAGCCAGACGGCTGGTGACTGTACACCGTCTCGGAGAGGTGACCGTGGAGGAAGGCGTTCTTGACGTCCAACTGATGAATGGGCCACGACCTGCCGGCGGCGAGGCTCAGAACCGTCCGGATGGTGGCCGGCTTGACGACTGGGCTGAAGGTCTCAGCGTAGTCCACACCAGCTTGCTGAGTGAACCCCCGAAGCACCCAGCGCGCTTTGTACCGAGCGAGCGTGCCATCTGGATGGAACTTGTGACGGAAGATCCACTTGCCCGTGACGACGTTCGCACCTGCAGGACGAGACACTAAACACCAAGTATCATTCCGAATCAGTGCGTTATATTCCTCTAGCATGGCGGCGTACCAGTTCGGATCCTTGAGTGCGACGCGGTAGGAGGAGGGAATCGGACTAATACTGGGAGCAGTGGCGTGAAGAACTTTGGGTTGAGCAAAACCCGATTTCCCTCGAGTCTGCATGCGGTGGGCGTTGGCAGGAGGCGGGATCGGTATAGCACGGGGTGGGAGCCGCGGGACAGGTGGCGCGGGCGGGATGGCTGCATGGGAGCTGTCGGGGGAGACAGGCGTGGGGGATGGGGACGTGGGTGGTGATCCAGGGGCGGTGTCGCGGCGTGGGGTGGGGTCCCGTGGTGGTGGCATGCAGGGAGTGGACGGGGGCGTGTGCTCCG
>NC_057808.1:391608030-391629804 GCF_018294505.1 Triticum aestivum | reverse complement strand
GGTGGGGGCGACGCGCGTCGAGGGCTGGCGGGGAGGGTTGGGGGCGGGCCAGCGGGAGGTGTGACGGGAGCCGAGGATGGCGCAGATCCCGGGGAGGATACCGGATATGACCGGTACGAGGTACGCGGCTCGGGGTGGATAGGGGCGCCGGGATTTTCTGTGGCAACAGAAAGGGGTGCAGATTGTGCGGAGGCGGCTGGAAGGTAGGGAAAACAGGTCTCATCAAATGTAACATGACGGCTAATGATGACTTTGCGGGTGTCTAAGTCTAGGCAGCGGTAGCCTTTGTGTTCCAATGGGTAGCCAAGGAAGACACACCGGGTAGAGCGAGGGGCGAGCTTATGTGGGCTGGTGGCGATGGTGTTGGGAAAACAGAGGCAGCCGAAGACACGCATGTGATCGTATGTTGGGTGGTGTCCAAGGAGGAGAAAGTGCGGTGTGGAGTAGTTGATGGCCGAAGATGGACGCCGGTTGAGGATGTAGGTAGCGGTGTGGAGAGCTTCGACCCAGAACGGAGGTGGGAGGTGCGCGTGAATGAGAAGCAGACGGAGGATATCATTGGTGGTTCGGATGAGTCTCTCCGCTTTCCCGTTTTGTGGCGAGGTGTGAGGGCACGAAAGGCGGAAGGAGGAGCCGTGGCTTGAGAAGAGAGCGCGCAAGGAGGAGGTGAGAAATTTGCCGCCGTTGTCGCACTGCATGCATTGGATGACTACATGGAACTGCGTAAGAACATAGGTGAAGAAGCGATGAACCGTGTCAGCAGTATCGGATTTGTTACGTAGAGGAAACGTCCAGGAGTAGTGAGAGTAGTCGTCAAGTATCACAAGGTAATATTGAAAACCAGAAAAACTAGGAATAGGTGAAGTCCACAAATCACAGTGTACTAACTGAAAGGGCGCACTGGTTTTTGATACAGAATGGGAAAATGGCAGCCGGGGCTGCTTGCCTAGTTTACATGATGCGCATACAACAGTAGTAGGCAAGTCATTATTACAGTTTGGAAGGAAATCGCTAGCTAAGGCAGACACGGTTTTATTGCTGGCGTGGCCTAAACGGAGATGCCATAGGCCATTGCTGACGACGGAAAGAGCTGCTTGGACGCCGGAGTTGGAGAAGAAGGGATAAAGATCCCCGTGGCTATTGGACCTCATGATGATGTTCCCCGTTGCTAGGTCCTTCACGAAAAAACTGAAGGGATCAAATTCTATAGAACAGAAATTATCTTGAGTAAAACGACGAACGGAAATTAAGTTGCGAATAATAGCAAGGGAGATGAGCATGTCCTTAAGAGAGAAATTTGAGAGAGAGGTGGAGCCGACAGCATGAACAGGGAGGCTAGAACCATCGCCGACGAGAATGCCAGAGGAATGACGCATAGACGGGAAATGATAAGAGGTGAGAGTGCTCGCCGTACCTGCGACGTGCGACGTGGCGCCCGTGTCGAGGATCCAGTCCGTAGCGCCGCCGGCCTGCTGCTGGTGGACGGAGAGGTTCTGGAGCGCCGCGTAGAGCTGGTTGTACTGCTCCCAGGTCGGGCCATCGGACGGAGAGGCGGCGGCCACGGGGTAGGCCTGATGTGGTGGCGGAGGACGCGGGCCTAGGACCCCCGCAGCGTTTGGCGCGGCCCAGGGGGCCCGAGGCGGAGGCAGCCCGGGGATGAGTGCGCCGTATGGTGCGAAGTAGCCTGTCGGGGGCGGCGCGACGGAGCCTGGAGATGGAGCGCCACGCCCGGACGAAGACCCACCAGCAGTAGGCGGGGCACCGCGGCCGCGGCCACGGCCGCGCCCACGGCCACGCGCGGGCCTGTCCTGTTCAGTGGAGCCGCGATCACCAGCGGGCGCGGCGACAGGGCCTATGCCCCGGTCGACGGAGCCGCGGTCGGAGGAGGAACCGGCCCCCTGGCCGATGGTGAGGGCGGTGGCGGTGACTTCTGGACGGCCGTCGAGGCGAGCGCGCTCGTTGGAGGAGATCTCCTCCATGAGCAGGCGAGAGCGCGCCTGCACAAAAGTGGGAAACGGCGACTGCATGGGGAGAAGAGTCGCCATGACGTGGAAGCGCCTGTTGAGGCCGCGGATGAGCTGCAGGGTGAGCGACTGGTCGGTGACGCGTTCGCCCACGTCCTCGAGCGCGTCGGCGAGGGATTTGAGGCGCCGACTGTATTCGGCGATGGAGAGATCCCCCTGAACGAAGTTCCGGAACTCGGCGCCGAGGACGACGGCACGCCCCGGCTGGTTGTCCATGAAGAGGATGTGGAGCTGCGTCCAGATGTCGTAGGCGGTGATGTCGGGGGACGCCACGGCGTCCATGAGGTCCTCGGCGACGACGCCGTGCAGCCACAAGACCATGGACAGATCGTCGTTGCGCCACACGGCGCTCTGGCCGAGCAGCTCGGTGGCGATGTCGAGGTGGAGCTGAACCTCGTACTTGCATGCAATGATGTAGAAAAGTTGACGCCAACGGGAGTAGTTACCAGACTCGAGTTGGAGCTTGGTTGTGAAGTAGTGTGCGATCGACGGAGGAAGGCCGGTGGACGAGGAGGGGCCGGCGTCGGAGGTGACAGGCCCTGGGTGAGGAACGAGGGCCCTGCCCTGGCCGCCCAGTGCGAGGCGCGGGACAGGGACGCTCCCGGCAGTACGGAGAACGCCTACGGCAGAGGAGGACGGCACCGCAGCGCCTTCAGGAACAGGCGCCTTGCCCAGATCGCCGAGGTGGGCACGGCGGGTTGGAGGCGGGGCCGTGGCGACCGCGGCGGCGGGCGCGGCCTGGGAGGAGGCGGCCGCGGCAGGTGCCGCGGCGGGGATGGGGACGGCGGCGATCGGAGCGGAGGCCGGCGCGTCGAAGTCCGCCGAGCGAGTGCGGCGGAGGAGGCGATGCATGGCGGAAGCTGGAAGGGATTGGAGGACCGGAGGTGCTCGCGTCTGATACCAAGTTGAGTTATGTTATTCTCACACACTGCTTGTATTCATTGCTTCAGAGCTACATATAGACAGATTACAATGAGAGAGAGCAGTGGATCGTGGTTACAACGGCAAGAGCCGATAGTGCCTAAACTCTAGGGATAACTACGCACGTAATGTAGGTGGCCGTTGGACAGCCTGAGGAATCGGTCTTGCCAGTCACCCACGCGAGACGTGAGGAAGTGGCGTATTCCAACACCCCCTCCCCCTCCCCTTTGATTTATCAAAAAAAAAGTATTATGTATTCTGTTATCAGCATTACATGACGTACCTCTGGAAGGTCCTTCTTTATTCTTTTGCCAGTCTGAGAAGCATCGTCTTGGTGGCTGGGTGAGGCCTCCCTGCTAGCTGATGAACCAGTTGATACATCTGCAACACCAATTGTGCCATGAGACGCCAACGAAGGAAACAGCAAGAACGAGTACATCAATGCAGATCTAGTTATGAGCATCGTGCAGCTTTTGTGCGCATTACAAAAATAAACATGTTTCAGTTTTAAGAAGAAAAGGATTTTAATCGGCCGTAGCTATTCTTGCAAAGCATTGCAGTCTTGGCAATCCAATCTTGTACGATCGAATAGAACATGACAGTAGAGCACATGATTCAGTGAGATGGGCATCTTTGCCCTGCCCCTGCCAATTTATTTATTTCTTGTATACGAAACTAAAGCAGAGAGGGACACGGCGAACAGAGAGGCGGAGGGGCGGTGGCTTACGGCGGCCTTGGATTTGCCGGTGACGAGGATCCTGCTCCAGGGACGCCATGACACAGTTGGGCGCTAGTAGACCCACGAACGATGCTTCGACGCGGGAAATCCCTCTCTTTTCTGCTCTGCCTCGGCCTCTCCGTTCGATTCTCGATCGATCCCGAGCTCTGTGTGGACTCTCGACCTCAGTTTCGGTTGGAATCTAACTCCGGAAGAAGATAGCGTCCGACGCCGCCGGGAGATCTATTTCCGCCGGGAGATAGTAGTAGGAGTAATTTTTTTTTTAAAAAAAAAAATACAACCTCAGGTTTTAAAACGACCCGGATCAGCGAGTTCAGGGTTTCCTCCTCCTCCATCCCCGCTGCGACCTCCTCCTCCACCCCCGCTGCGACCAGCAAGGCCGGCCGCCGGCGCCGCCTCCCGCCGCCCCGCCTCGACCTCCTCAACCAATTCTGCACCATGGTGGCGGAGGGGGAGGAAAAGGAGAAGATGGTGATGTTGCGGAGCGAGGACGGCGTGGACTTCCTGCTGTCAGAGGCAGAGGCCGAGGCCCATTGCGGCAGGAAAATCAAAATAATGATGAAGTACGACTCCGAGGACCACATCATCCCTTCCGACGACGGCGGCGGCGAAATCAACTACTGCCTCATCCGCCTCCCCGTCCGAGGCGACACACTCTCCAAGGTGATAGACTACTCCAAGATGCACGCCTCCGGATCCCACGACTTGACCCACTGGGATGCGGAGTTCATCGCTGGTTTCAACCACGAGGCCCTCTTCCATCTCATCCTGGTGAGTACGTACATACATACTTTCCCAAAAAAAAGATCTAAGAAAAGTTATACCTCAATCAATTGATAGAACCGGCTTGGGTATAATTTGTCTAAATTAAATCCATGGTTTAATAATGAACTGTGTTGTTTAACCATAATAACAAATCAATTCCTATCAAATTTCCTAGAACGAAATTCCTATAGGATACAACATGCATACATACATACATACATACATACGCAGTGTACACATTATATATGAACAAACAAATTCATTAACTTAGGTATGCCTCAATTTTCTATTATTAGTTGATATTATATCAATTGAATATCTTTTCTGTTTTACGAGATTTTTGCTAAAGTTGGATTTACACCTAATTCACATTGAGCTTATTCGTGAGAATTCTAAACTTTTAACTCGAGAATAGTAGAGAGGAACGTATGTCACCACAAACAAAAATTAAAAGTGTTGGATTTCAATCTGGTGTTAAAGATTTCGATTTGCTACACCCTCCCCGGTATGAAACCAAGAGTATGTAAGATTTTGGTCCAAGGCATCGTCGGTTCCTGGCTCGACCACTGGTGTTGTCTATGATATGAGTCACGCCCATATAGCAACAAACGGTTTTGCTCATTCGCATGAGAATTATCTTAGAGCTCAATCAACTCCTTGGCAAAAAAAATGCCATATCTCTTTCATTTCTTTAAGCTTTGCATTACTACTTGCAGGCTTCGGAATAACTTCAAATAAGAGGACTGATTGACCTAGCCTGCCAGACTACTGCTAGTAAGATAAAGGGGAAATCTCCGTGTGAAATTTGTAATATCTTTAACATCAAGAGTGTCTTTGCTCCGGAGCTAGATGAAGAAACAATAGCAAAGAGATTGCAAGATTCCACAACATGTTCGAGCGACAAGGTATGTTCCTCGATCGATCCACTCTTTTGACGCAATGCAATTTTACCACTATAGAGTCATTTATCTTCCGACTTGTTTCATTGTGACATCAATAACAAAATCCTATGGTCATCTTCTACACTTATTCCATTGTTGCTCTGGCGGATTACCCTCGTGTTGTGGACAAGCAGGAGGAGTTGCCATGCAGTGAGACCCCATGTTCAATGCAAGAGCTCGAATTGGAGGAAAAAGCTTTGCATGCTCTTGACATAGTTCGATGCCAAGAGTTTACGGGATACGACCCTAAGGTCAACGCTTACACCCGTACCCGATTCGACATATTCAACCTAGCCTTCTTTGACCTTGACAAAGAGTGTGAGTATTTTCATTATTGTTTCATTCGTTAATCCTGTTTAGGTACCCCATTTGATGTGCATACATGTTGGTTTTGATTTGTGATTGTGGCCTGTATCCACAGCTGATTTTTGTCGTGGTCCGCGGCTTAACATGATACCTTCACCAATACGTGACTCGATCGTAGGATCATGTGTAAATGTCATTACCTTGAAGGTAAAGGAATCGGAAGTTGGCTTCCCGATAAAAGTTTTTGGTACCGTTGTAGCAAGAGACCAGGTCGACTATAGATGTGTTTATCTCTTCAGGCGTGAAAGGGGTGATCCCCAACTCATCACCTCGGCGGTATGTATTTGTTTGTGCCTCCAATCTTTTCCTATGCATTTGTATGGCTCCAAAACACATTGAAAGATTATTTTGGTTGAATTTTCTTTTTGCAGGACGGCAAGTTAACTTTGATGGATCCATGCCGAGGGCTTGTCCCAGAGGACAGAATATATTTTGAGATGGATTTAAAGATAGTACGTGATGGAGGTGAGGTTGAAGATTTCAGCAAAGGTGTGATCGTTTTCAACAGGGCCCGCCTCCCTAATGATAAGCAGACCATGGGTGTGAGTCTAAATAGCTATCTGAGTAGGGTGGAAGTGAGATGTGCTTATGTTGTATATCCCATTGAAGCTACCATTGAAGTCAATATCTTGAAGGGACCGTGTAGTGTCTCAAGAGTTATCGCCGCTACTACCAAGAATTATGAGTATAGTATGGATCTTTACAACGGTGGTGAAGCAGCAGCAGAGGTTGAGGCAAGGACTGTTCCCTTGAGTCGTCGTGTTGTAGCTGTCCCACTTGGTAGAAAGTTGGTGATGTTTATAAAAATGTCACCGCAACTTTAGGACGATCCACGGAGATGATGCATTATAGATTAGGCTCCGCACTTGTGGAGGTGAAACTTGTCTGGACAGCTGTTCCGAGACGCGAGAGACAAGATATGATCAAGGATGTGGGAGACGAGAGCCTTTTGATGTGATGCGGCGGAGCGTCTGTTTGATGGATGGGAATCAACACCTGGAAAAGTATTCTGCATTTCATCTACTCTGTATCTTTATTGGGCAGTGCTAGGCGCCGGTCCGCCGGCCCAAAAATTTGGGCCGGTCGCACCTTTCCCGTTCGATACGTGCCACCAGCACCGTTTGATCTGCTCTTCCTATTTGCTTCGTCCTACTCCCCCGACTCAAAAAATCAACGCAGTGCCTCCTCTTCCTCTGCTCGGGCCAGTCCCATCTCGGTGTGCGCCGTCCGCCTCGCCGGTGCAGCGGCTTCGACTCCATCGCACCCCCGGTTGCCGCACTGCCATCTAGCGACCCCTCGCCGCGCTGCCGTCGAGAATGATGCACCGCCGTCAGTGGTCACCATGGTTGCAACTCTGGCACCGCCAGTTCCAACCGCGGTCACCAGGGTTGCATCACCAGCGTCGCCGTGGTTGACGACTTGCACTGTCGTGTCCAGAAAAAAAATCTGAAAGCAACAAAATCTTCACTTGTCGGTTGAAGCAAAAAATTATCAGGTTCCAGCAAAATTAAACACCAGTTCCAGCAAAATTACTCAGCACGAAGAACTCCCAGTTGTTAATTGTAGCAAAAATTCAGGTACTTCCAGCAAAAATATATAGTGGTTCCAGCAAAAGAAAACCTCAGCGGCGAGGGCGCGTCCATTTACAGCAAAACAACTCAGCAGGAAAGAACTCCCAATGGTCGATTGTAGCAAAAAAATCAGGTAGTTCCAGCAAAAAAATACATTAGTTCCAGCAAAAAAAAGGCTCGGCGGCAATGGCGCGTCCGGTTCCAGCACATCGCGTGGTCGATTGTAGCAATTACCGATGCCGGTTCCAGCAAAATGGCTGGCTGGTTGCAGCAGAGTCTATCGTCGGGTTCCAGCACAAATCGCCGCCCGGCAGTTCCAGCATGGGCGCCTGCCGGCTTGCAACTTCTCCGCTCGTCCGTTCCAGCACGGCTGGTTGGTGATCCCAGCACGGCCGCACGGCGAAGCTACGAGCGATGGGACGCTCCTCCCGATTGTACGACGATGGAGCGCAAAGATGCTGCTACAGAGCCTCTTCGTCGTCGACGACCGCGGCTCCGGAAGCAGCCGGATGGCCGGCTCGTCAGCTCATCCATAGGCGACTGTGGTGCCCGCTGGATGCGCTCGATGGTGGAGCTCGCAGGAAGCCAGGAAGGCGCGGTCCTCGGTGGCTTCACCGGCGTCGGTGTGAGGAGAGCAAATAGCGGCGGCGGCTATGTGCCCGCGCTGGGAAGAAGGGATTAGAGGAGAAGACTTGTGTGGCTACGGGAAGATAGAATGAAGGGATGGGAGGATAAGGCTGTTGCTTCAGCGGTCATGGGACCCACCAATCAAACGTCACCGCGGGACATAGAGCGGTTGTGCGTGGTCTGTTGTGGCCATAGGATCGCGTTCGATCCAATGGTTCCGCACAGACCGGCGCAAGCCGAAGCCGGTCAGCCGGCTGGCAACGTTTACCATCTTTATTTTCTAGCAGACGGCTTTAGATTCCATGTACTCGTATCTTTATATTTTGTAATTAAGTTGTTTGATTTACTACTCTGTTATGTCCTGTCAAAGAGTGTCTTTTTTGATGGATGGAAATCAACATCTGGAATTATTATTATCACTAGGAATAACCTAAATTCGGATAGTAGCACAAAGCTAAGTAAAAAAAAAAACCAACGTTGCTTAACTGAGACAAAAATACGGTGACTTCAATAGTCAACGTTGTGTTTTTCAGCCAAGGTCAAAAACTGTATCCAAAACAGTTGCATAGGATGCATACAGGCAAAATGTACAACTAAAATATTTAAGAGCTGAACCAAAATATTTAAGCTGGAACGCTGTATCCAAATTGTATCAACGTAACTCTGTAGTGCAAACAGAACGTTTTGGAGCCAGCCATTCTACTACATCATTATGTATTCGTAGAATAAATAGTAAAGAAGTTCCTGCTTATATAAAATGCACCATGGAAGAATGAACAGAAAGAAAGCGTGCTCTGCTTTTATGGAACATATTCTGAAAATCAAAAAGCGGAAACCAACATTAGTAAGTACAAATGGATCAGAAATTTGAGAGCATAGATAACTATATATATGAAAACATACATGAGAATCAAGTATTTCGGGCCTACTGCCTCCTTCAACAACAGGAAGTGCTTGTCTAAAATATAGGCAAAAAAGATGATTGGCATTCAGTGGTTCACATAGGAAAACTGAAACGGTATTTTCACAATTATTTGCCAGATAATTATGACATCCATAGTACACCACCTTTGCTAAAACAAAGTTTAAGTTGTGTGTTTGCAAACCAAAAAACTTTGAAATGCCGTCATAAGAAAATTAAAGCTCTATATAAATCCCATCACTTGTGTACCACACACAAAAGCATAGCAGCAAATGATACATCTAAATAAAAGAGGACGGCAGATATTGGATGATTAATCATAACCAAAGCACGACTAAGCACCAAAAAAATTAAACCCACCTGCAAACTTTGATGCCAACAATAATAATTAAGAGTCAGTAAAACATGACCCATCATGGTGGATGATAAGTACACGACATGTGGACACTGCATTAGCAAGAGGGGGTATTTGAGGTACCATACAAACTAAAAGACAAAAAAGAGTTGTGCACCCATGATCAGGCTTTATAGCAGGAGATCCTGGAGCAACTCCGATGTCAAGCTGTATACCCACACACAAAAAAAAGAGAATCATAGCCATTCTGAGATGCTTAATAGAAGAGAAAACTAAGGGATATATTCCAGAGCAATAGATATGGACATACATAGCAAAGTGTAACAATGGTGGAAGAGGCAAAACTGAGCTGGGGATGAAAGAGTGAGGAGAGAGCTGGTGCGCTGCCGTCAGCCGAAAACGTTTCAGTGACGGTCAAAGCCCTTTGACCAGACAAAAACGACACGAAAGGGTATTTTCATAATGGCATATGATGGAAGAGTGGTATAGTTCAGCACTGTTTTTTTAGGGGTAAAGATGAGGTCGGGCGGAAATTAGGGGGGAAAATAAAAATGTTCCAATATGTTATCTTAATATATGTTATTGTCATGCAAGCTAGTTCCAGCGAGGTGCTACCTATTATCCTTGTTATGTGTTATGATGAAAATATTTGTTGTTCTCATAAATTGTTTGGTCTAAAATTACAAGCTAGGTGCTGCCTTTTTTTTATAGAAATATGTAATCTTAATAATATGTTAATTTGAACAGAAGTGGTTCAGCATGGTCATTTGCCATTGAGGGCAAAATCGTCATTTTGCTTACTTTGGCAGAAGTGGTTCACACCGACTTAACGGTTGATGGCAAATTGGCAAAGAAACGAGCTTGTAAGCAGTACAAGAGCAACATTGGTTTGTTCGATGGCAAATGAGCAATAGCCGAGCTTATCATTGGTAAATAAGCAATCATCTCAATGTACGAGCGTGGCATTGGAGCGGACGAGCGCGCCTGGTCACTTTATCTGTACGGCGAGGACATGTTTGGAGATTCGAGTGGCTTTAATGTCTGAGGGTGGTACGATGGATTAGGTGCTGGACTGGCGGTAATACGCTGTGGGGCCATTGGGGTAAACGGTGAGGCGGCAAAAGGCAACGTGACCCGGCGAAGACCTGGGCGGATGGCACATAACGTGGCCAAGAGATCGTGCCGGTCGTGGCCAAATGGAGATGAGCGGGCGGGGGTGTTTTCTCTGATCTCCAGAACTGTCGTCTTCCTTTCTGAAAGTGGCAATGTTTTCATGCAAACCGTGGAACAATTTGTGATGACACACTCGCCGAAAATGACAACGCCATCGAAAGAGGCGATTCTGGTACCGTGCAAGGTTCAGCCGTTGATGCTTTTCATGCGGATGTGTGCCATCTTTTGATTATAAACCAGCCAAACAGTTTCACAATTAAATACGTGAGAATACCAACTTTATGTGGGCTCCTTTGCATGCAGCTTTTGAATGTGTATGACGACATAGGGCCGTACCGTAGGGTTGCATGCATGGGTTGCTTATTCTCTCTTCTCTCCCAGACAAATGCATCCATTTATTTCATCTTTGCTAACTTAAATCGGTCAAATCTTTTGAACCAACATTCTGATTTGAAAAAAAAGAATTGAACTCATGTCGTAGGCCTGTAAAACAAGATTGATTTTGCATACATTTTAAATTCCATATTTTTGAAATAAAATGTTTCACTCTTTTGAAATAAACTATTACACATTTCCAAATAATCAATTTCACAAGTTGACATTTCAGTTTCATATTGTTTTCATTTTCAGAACCCAGATTTCACTTTTCGCAGGCTTATTTCATGAAAAATCATATCTATTCTAGTTCAACATTTTTTAAATAACGTATTTCACTCTTTTGAAATAAACGGTTACATATTTCCAAATAATAATTTTCACAAGTTGACATTTCATTTTCATATTGTTTTCATTTTCAGAACCCATATTTTCCTTTTCACCGGCCTGTTTCACAAAAATCACATCTATTTCAATTAAAAATTATTGGAATAACATATTTCATTCTTTTGAAATAAACCGTTACACACTTTGAAATAATCGGTTTAACTAGTTGAAATTTCAGTTTCACATTTTGATTAAATAGGTTTCCAGTGAAATAGCTTGGTTTCACAGGTTTCTAATGAAAATAGGATTGTATCACAGGTTTCTAATGAAAATAGGATTGTATCACATTTTTCTAGTGAAATATGTCGTCAAAATTTGAACGTATCTGAAATATATCCAAGATTGGTCTGGTTCTAAAGGTCTTGGCGCCCGGAGTTCAAATATATAAATTATTTTATAATGAACTTATACTTCTAAAAGATATGAGCAATTTAAATTGTCTAAGATAAAATAAAGTCTATTAATTTATTTGGGAGGGAGAGGGAGGAGAGATGCGTGAAAAGGCGTACATCACTCGCTGAGGTTGCTGGACTTCAAAAAGTGGTCAGCGTATGGCATAACTAGTGAGCTATTGATGAAATACTGAGCTAGGAGTATAAAATAGTGGCGTGAGCAATACTATGGGGAACAACATGCATGGATGCGTAATCTCCAAGAGACAGCCATGCACGGGATCTTTCTCGCCATCGTTCAGGTCAGGTCTTCGGCTTCATAGACACAACGAACCATGTCCGCGATTGTCTAAGCATACACCGTTAGCCTATCTACAGCCTGCACCCCGTCGCGCCGGATGCTCCTCCACGTGTGGGTTGTCATACAAAGCTCCAGCGGCTTCCATCGTGTCTGCGCCCTGTGTATGAATGAACAGTGGTGGCGCCATGTTACGCAGGAAGACAAGGTTATCCACAACATGCAAGACGACACCCGCGAGAATGATAATGTTGAGCACGTTGGCATGACAAGGCGACGCTGGATACCCGACAACAACGAGCTACGGCAAGAATGGGCTCGCCATCGCCATGCCCGTCTCCACCATGGCGGTGCTCGGCATCACCATGCCCAGCTTGGCCGCGGCCGACAGCGCCTCCGCCTCGCTGTGCACCTCTGTCGCTACTGCTGCTCGTGTCCAACCCTCGCAAGACTCCCAGCAGGCCAGCACCATGACGGCATGGCACATGCTTGTCCTTGTGCCCAACGTCAACATGGAAGCCATTGTTGTGCTCCAACTACAGTCTATTGGACCCGTGTATCATGTTCAGTGTGCACCTGGTGCTGTGCTCTTTCCGTACCCAGGATGGGTGGTCATGGCGCCCAATGTTTGATTCTACTTGAGATTCAGAAGCGGTGTAGCACGGCTCAAAGACGGAGGATCGTTCCTGAGCGATGGGTACACGGTGGGTGGTCAGGGCGCCCACCGTTTGGTTCCAACGGAACGACAATAGGATGGTGGGGCCAACCTTGTTTTATTGCAGCTCCTAATCCTAACCAGTACAGGACGCGTAACTGGCTAATACACCCTCCCGCTCCTATCCCGAAAGAAACGAGCGGACGGTGATACCGAGAGCATGCGAGGACGAGCACTCCTTTGAATTTTCGCTCAATGTACAGGCTTTCTTTTCGAGCATACCGAGCAGCCACTAGACTAGAGTCTAGCATACAACTTCCTTTTCGTACCGGAAATCGAGCCATTTTCTTTTTTTGGTACATCGAGCGTACAGCTTGATCGGCCCGTCGCGCGCCACTGATCAAGCACGCCACCTAAAGCATCTATAGCCGGATCACTCAAACCATCTCTCATATATTTGTGGACACGTCTGGTCAATGATCGGATTGGAGAGAGAAGGAAAAAAGTGACCCAACCAGATCCCTTATATCTTTCCTATATGTATGGATTGTCCGCAAACCCTCATGTCCATCTCAAATATGAGGAGGATATGAGGGCTCGCGGACGTGTCCGGGCACCCGGCCAATCCGCCACATAGGACGCGGCCCATCCCAAATCACTTTTTCTCTTTCTTTAGCCATTCTTTTCTTTCTTTCTCTTCATCTCCATTAATCACGTGCAAATGATCGGACATACGAGAAAGAAAATGAGGATTGTAGCTCCGCGGATGAATAAATAGGGGCTAAAAACGAACACTCCCGGTCACTGACCGGGAGCATCTCTAGCATACCCCTTAAAATCGCAAACTATAAAACTAGGATATGGGTCGGAAAAAATGCAATTTAAGGGTTTATTTTAGCTACGGCCGAACAGATACTGTAAAACTGGGATAAAGAGCTTCTTCCTCCAGTCCGGCCGCTGCCAACCCTTCCCCCAGCCGGCCACGCCCCGTCCCTGCCGGCCGCGCCCCATCACCACGCCGGCCGCGCCCAGCCTCATCGGCCACGCCCTGCTGAGGGAGTCCTGGACTAAGGGGTCCTCGGGCGTCCGGCCTGTTATCCATGGGCCGGACTGATGGGCTACAAAGACATGAAGGCCGAAGACTGCACCCATGTCCGGATTGGACTCTCCTTGGCGTGGAAGGCAAGCTTGGCGACCAATTATGAAGATTCCTTCTTATGTAACCGACTTCATGTAAACCCTAGATCCCCCCGGTGTCTATATAAACCGGAGGGGTTAGTCCGGAAAGGACATACTCATTACCATAGTCATAGGCTAGACTTCTAGGGTTTAGCCATTATGATCTCGTGGTAGATCAACTCTTGTAATACTCATATTCATCAAGATCAATCAAGCAGGAAGTAGGGTATTACCTCCATAGAGAGGGCCCGAACCTGGGTAAACATCGTGTCCCCCGTCTCCTGTTACCATCGATCCTAGACGCACAGTTCGGGACCCCCTACCCGAGATCCGCCGGTTTTGATACCGACATTGGTGCTTTCATTGGGAGTTCCACTGTGTCATCGACACAAGGTTCGATGGCCCCTTCAATCGTCAATGATGACGCTGTCCAAGGAGGAACCTTCCTCCCCGGGCAGATCTTCGTATTCGGCGGCTTCGTACTATGGGCCAACTCGCTTGGCCATCTGGAGCAGATCGACAGCTACGCCCCTGGCCATCAGGTCGGATTCGGAAGCTTGAACTACGTCGCGGATATCCGTGGAGACTTGATCTCTGAGGGATTTGAGCCCGCGGCGATCGCTCCCCCTCACGACGATGAACGTGACTTAAATCTGTCATCGGATCACACCCAGGAGATGGTTCCTGCGGCTGCAACGGCCTTAGAGCCGAAGCAGATCAGGCCATCCGAGGCCGCAGAGTCCGCGGCGTTGGAGCCGCACATGGACTCGACGCCCTGCAATATTCGCTTTAACGGAACTTCGGGCTGGTCTCCGGCTATAAGTTCCGGACTGTGTACGCCCGAGGACACCGAGCTAGATCGGTTATCGATCTTCGAGTTCAGCGCCGCTGACGTTTTCCAGCACTCGCCTTTGGGTGACGTGCTAAAATCTTTAAAGAATTTGTCCTTGGAGAATGACTCACAGCCGAACTATGTCCGGTTCGAGCTGGAGACGGATGATGAGGAATTTTGCTTCCCACCCGCCACCCACTTCACAGCCACCGTCGATGACTTAACCGACGTGCTTGACTATGGCTCCGAAGAAATCGACGGTATGGATGACGATGCCGACAAGGAGCAAGGCCAAGTCCCGCCATTCACTGGACGTTGGACGGCTACCTCTTCGTACGACGTGTACATGGTTGATACACCCAAAGGATCCGGCGACGACAAAGAAGAGCCAGATGCGAATAAAACCTCCGAGACGCAGTCCAAGCGCCGGCGGCCCAAACGCCGCTCTAAGCCCCTTCGCTCAAAGGACGACAGCACTGGCACCGGAGAAAATAGCACTCCGGACGACGCCGAAAACAATGAAGACCCTGTCGGGGCCACATCCGAACAGGAACATGACAGCAGGCAAGACAATCCTGATGAACAGGCCGTAGAAGATGACTCGGAGGATGATAGTTACCGTCCATCCTCCGAGGAGGAGGTAAGCCTCGGCAACGAAGACTTCATCGTGCCTGAGGATCCTCTGGAGCAGGAGCGCTTTAAGCTTCAGCTCATAGCCACTGCAAGGAGCCTGAAAAAGAAACAGCAGCAGCTTCAAGCTGAACAAGACCTGCTCGTCAACAGATGGACTGATGTCCTGACAGCCGAGGGATACGGCCTCAAGCGCCCAGCCAAGAGCTACCCGAAACGCAGACTGTTACCTCAATTCGATGAGGAGGCGCCGGAGCACATATCTCCCTCGCGTAACGCGGAACGACCACCACGTGGTCGAGACAGGGCGGCCGAACGGCCACCCCGCGGTCGGGATAAAACGACAACTCAGGCCGAATAGCACAATGCCCCACCACCCTGAAAAAATAGAGACGGAAGAGTTCGGGGTCACACGTACGACCTCCGGCAAATCCTCGACAGTAGAACAAGACATACAAGATCGATCTATGAATCGCGAGGGCATGCCTCGAGGCACGACGACGGCTACCTATTCGGACATGACAATCCTAACCACGCCCGGGCCGAATGTCGCACACGGACTCCATCAGAGCTACGCCGCGATGTGGCCCGATACAGAGGTGCCGCACACCCTCTCTGCTTCACAGATGAAGTACTGGATCACGAATTCCCCGAGGGGTTCAAGCCCGTCAATATCGAATCATACGACGGCACAACCGATCCAGCAGTGTGGATCGAAGATTTTATTCTCCACATCCACATGGCCCGAGGAGATGACCTCCACGCCATCAAATACTTCCCATTAAAGCTCAAAGGACCAGCTCGGCACTGGTTAAACAGCCTGCCTGAGAATTCCATCGGCAGCTGGGAGGACTTGGAAGAAGCTTTCCTTGATAACTTCCAAGGAACTTATGTCCGGCCACCAGATGCCGATGACCTAAGCCACATAGTTCAATAAACCTGGAGAATCAGCCAGAAAATTTTGGACTAGGTTCTTAACCAAAAAGAACCAGATCGTTGACTGTCCGGATGCCGAGGCCCTGGCAGCCTTCAAACACAGCATCCGTGACGAATGGCTAGCACGCCACCTCGGCCAAGAAAAGCCGAAGTCTATGGCAGCCCTTACGGCACTCATGACCCGCTTTTGCGTGGGTGAGGACAGCTGGCTGGCTCGTAGCAAAATTACAGCCAACGAGGCAGACCCCACTGAGGCCAAGAACAGCACCGGCAAGCTCCGGCGCAATAGACACAAACGCCGAAGCAATGGCGATAACACCGATGACACTACAGTTCACGCCGGATTCAGTGGCTCCAAGTCCGGCCAGCGAAAGAAGCCCTATAAAAGGAGCAGCGGAGGACCATCCAGCTTGGACCACATACTCGATCGTCCTTGCCAGATACATGGCACCACAGACAAACCGGCCAACCATACTAACAGAGATTGCCGGGTCTTTAAACAAGCCAGCAAGGCAAACGGTAGAAACAAGGAAGTGGAGTCACAGAGCGAGGACGATGACGAAGGGCCCCGGCAGCCAGACATCGTAGGACAAAAGAAATTCCCCCCTCAAGTCAAAACGGTGAACATGATATACGCTACACACATCCCCAAAAGGGAACGCAAGCGCGCACTCAGGGACGTCCATGCGTTAGAGCCAGTCGCCCCGAAATTCAATCCGTGGTCGTCATTTCCGATCACCTTTGACCGTCGAGATCATCCAACCAGCATCCGCCACGGTGGTTCAGCCGCACTGGTCCTGGACCCAATCATCGACGGATTTCACCTGACACGAGTCCTGATGGACGGCGGTAGCAGCCTCAACCTGCTCTATCAGGATACAATACGTAAAATGAGCATCGAACCCTCACGGGTCAAGCCCACAAAGACTACCTTTAAAGGAGTCATACCAGGCATAGAGGCCCGTTGTACGGGCTCAATAACGTTGGAGGTAGTATTTGGTTCCCCGGATAACTTCCGAAGCGAAGAACTAATCTTCGATATTGCCCCATTCCGCAGCGGCTATCACGCCTTGCTCGGATGAACCGCATTCGCTAGATTCAACGCGGTGCCACATTACGCTTATCTCAAACTCAAGATGCCCGGTCCACGTGGCACCATTACAATAAATGGAAATATGGAACGCTCCCTCCGTATAGAGGAGCACACTGCCGCCCTAGAAGTAGAAGTACAGAGCGGCCTTCTCAACCAGCATTCTAATCCAGACGCCGAGCCCCTGGACACCATTAAGAGGGTCCGGACCACACTGGAGCAGGACAGCTCGGCTCGTCAAGAGCCGAATTAACAAATTGACCTCCCAGCCCCGACGAGGCAACGGTACTAATACCACGCGTACGTAAACCACGCACTCAAAACCCTACGGGAATTGACGGAGGCATAACTCGTTCGCGATCCACTGTGCGGCTCGACCGACCCTGGGATCCACATGCTTTTACTTTTTCTTTTTTACGGGTTTTCTTCTCTTTTCGAGGTTTATACGGACAACCCGCTTGCAGAACACACCAAGGAGGCAAGGAGCTCTGGCCCACGAGGGAATCCCCAGGTGGTCTCTACTCAACGATTGCCATACCTGCTTTTCATACCCCGCAGGTAGCTCGCCCTTGGTAGCGGCATGTCAAATAGCCTTACTTGCTTATCGCACTACTTGTGCGAAGTACGCCTCGATGTACTAGTAGCATCACAATGGTGAATACACGGCAGCGTCAGCTTGTTATTTAAATTTCCTGTTCCCTCACCTTTGTATTTCTCACTCTTTGCACGCATGCACAATGGTACGAATTACCACGCCAGGGGCTCCATTATGCCCCGCATTACGGCAATAAAGTCCGAACACTTTTACAGTATAGTTCGGCACCCCGAACTTATAGCATTATATGCATCGACTCCGAATCATGTCTTTGGTCAATAGTTGGGTTGCCCGGCTCCTGTGCTTACTACCTTACGTTCCGTTGTATCAACTAGGGAAGTAAAGGGAGAACTACTACGATTGTGTCCCGGTTCTTCCGGACGAGCACCTCAGTAGATAAAGCTGAAAACTGACTGTCATGATGTGGCGAGAGCTGGTCAGCTGTTCGAGAGGTTCCAAATCGTTGGAGATTTTTTCCGCTTCTTGCAAAGAATCGGTTCTTCCGATTAGGCGTCTATAGCGCCCCCAGTTCGGTCTTCCGAATACCGGGGGCTTCGCCGACTTTCTCAATTGTCAAAATCCTATGGCTAAGTGAGGGCGGTAAAGGCCGCATAGTCTGATTGCCTTGTTCATCGCGCTAAACACCTCCTTTAAGGACCAGAATGTGGAGTAAAGAGTGTTTAGATTTATCCCGAACACCCCCGTACTATCTACATGGGGGCAGAAGCCGACGACTGGTCAACCCTCATATTTCATAAACGGCCGCACATGAGGTAAAAGTTTAAATAAACAAATATTATATTACATAACATCATCCTTCCATATCACAGGGCAAGTTAATACACAAGTTCTCATGGGAATATGATATCCTTCGAACATTGCTCCGCCACAAGGCGGGACCCCTCCAGGACACCATCAAAATAGTGCTCGGGTCGACGATGCTCCTTGCCCTCCGGCGGTCCCTCGGTCATCAGCTTCTTGGCATCCAGCTTTTCCCAATGCGTCTTGACGCGGGCAAAGGCCATACGCGCACCTTCAATACAGACCGACCGCTTCACGGCTTCGAGCCGCGGACAGGCACTCACAAGCCGTTGCACCAGTCCGAAGTAGCTGCTGGGTACAGGATCAGCGGGCCACAGCCGGACTGTCAAGTCCTTCATGGCTAGCTCCGCCAACCTGTGCAGCTCGACCAACTGCTTTAGCTGGTCGCTGAAGGGCACTGGATGCTCGGATCCCAGATATTGGGCCCAGAACAGCTTCTCTGTAGACATCCCCTCTTCGGCTCTATAATGCTCGGCCGCATCCGACACACTGTGTGGCAGATCTGTAAACGCCCCTGGAAAAGCCCACATTCAGGATAAGTACAAGGAACGTTTCTGCTATATACTTGCTCTGCATAGATGAAGAGCTTACCCGCCGTAATCTTCTCGGCCACCTGCAGTTCCTGGAGGGCGCTTTGGGCCTCGGCTCGTGCGTCCTGGGCGCTCTGTCGATCCTTTGCCAACTCGGACTCTCGCGCCTTACAATCGCGCTCCAAGGACTCAAATTTCTCTATTGCGCCTTGGAGCTGTTGTTGCGCCTCGCCAACCCGGGCCTCGTGCTTCTCGCGTGAAGCGCGTTCCTTGGCCGCTTTGTCCTCGGCCTCGCCTAACAACTTCTTAAGGGTTGCACCTCGGTCGTGGCCCCTAATAAAGTTTATGACACTTCAGTCCGGACGGACTATCTCATTTTTTCAAAATATACCCACAGGTTACTGCATACCTCGGCTATCCTCTAGCTGCTTCTTTACGAGGCCGAGCTCCTCCTCGGCCCGCTCTAGTTTCTGCTTTAGTCCGGAGACCTCCGCAGCATGAGCAGTGGCAGCCTACAGCGATACCTGCTTATTAACATGGACAACCCATGTTAGACTCCTGCGATATTCATTCTTGATCCTCTGTTTGGCTTTTCCTCCCGAACACCAAACAGAGCATCAGGGGCTACTGTCTATGCTGTGATATTTTTTTTACAATCACATTACTTACCTCAAAGCCTGTTAGAAGGCTAGTGCAGGCTTCGGTCAGTCCGCTTTTGGCGAACTGAACCTTCTCTATTACCGTGTCCATAAGGACACGATGCTCATCCACGATGGAGGCGCCTCGTAGCGCCTCCAGCAGATTATCCGGTGCCTCTGGATGGACAGAGGTCACCGGTGGAACAGGCACGTTACCTCCTTGGGGGGAATGCCGATCGCCGGACCCCGGAGCCGTATAAGTCTCCGGAGTAGTATCCGGCTGAGGCCCGAAGGGAACTCGGGCCCCGTCACCAGTCCCCGTGAGAGCTTTTTTCCCCGTGTGTCTGGCGGCCGAGGAGTCATCCTGGGACTTCACCCCGATGATCTCCGGAATCTCCCCCCGGCCTGGGAAGGTCTTTTTGGACACCACCTCGTCGTCGCCCTTGGGTGAGACGGAATGAGCAGGTGGCGGAGACATGCTAGCCATCTCCTTCGAGTCCAGCGAATCCTCTGTCGAGGATCGCGGGGATTCATCACGTGCCGGACTGCAGTGACAAGGTTTAAAATATGTCAATATTACAAACCAGGAAGGCCAGACGTTTGCAGATCCTGGCACTTACGAAGCGGCCCGAGGCTTGGTTCGGCGAGGTCGCTCCGGACTGCTATCAACATCCCACATGGAGCCATCCGCGAGGGAGCCTCTCCTCCTCTTGGGCGTCTCCGCCTCCAAACTCGTGGAGGCCTCCCTTTTCTTCCTTCCTCCCGCAGGGGGGAGTCGCATTCCTCCTCGTCGCCATCGTTGGCGGCTGATGGGTCTGTCTCGTCGTCAGACGAGATGACCAAGGTGCTCCTTCGGCGAAGGCCACTCCTGGTTCCCTTGGCCGTGGTTTTGACCTTCTTTTCCGGCACGTCATAAGGCGCCAGAAATAGCATGTCCGTAAGGAGAGGGGTTTCTTCGTCTTCGGGCTGCGGAGCCGGACAATTAATCTGTCCCGCTAGATCGACCCAGGCCTGAAAAAGAAATTGATAAGAAGGCTTAGTATCCTTCCTGGAAGTATGTCCTTAAAGACTATACGTTGACGGCTTACCGGATTGCCCTGACGCTTTAAGTTGAGCCCGCGGTCTTTGGTCGAGGGTGGCGGTGTCTCGCTAGCCTTAAAGAGCACTTTCCAGATATCTTCATGCGTCGTGCCGAAAAGCCTTAGCAGCGTCTGGTGCTTGGCCGAATCGAACTCCCACAAATAACATGCCCGACGCTGACATGGAAGGATCCGGCATATAAGCATGACCTGGATTACATCGACGAGCTTGATCTTCCAGGTTATCATATTCTGGAGGCACGTTTGGAGCCCCGTGATCTCTTCCAAAGATCCCCAGGTCAGACCCTTCTCTTGCCAGGAGGTAAGCCGCATCGGGATTCCGGATCGAAATTCGGGAGCCGCTGCCCAGTTGGTGTCACGCGGCTCGGTGATATAGAACCACTCCGATTGCCATCCCTTCACCGTCTCTACAAAGGAGCCTTCGAGCCAGGTGATATTGGGCATCTTGCCCACCATGGCACCTCCGCACTCGGCCTGTTGGCCGCGTACCACCGTTGGCTTTACATTAAAAGTCTTCAGCCATAGGCCAAAGTGAGGTGGGATGCAAAGAAAGGCTTCGCACACAACTATGAATGCGGAGATATTAAGGACGAAGTTGGGGGCGAGGTCATGGAAGTCCAGTCCATAGTAAAACATCAGTCCACGAACAAATGGGTGGAGAGGGAATCCTAACCCACGGACAAAATGCGCAAGGAACACCACCCTCTCTTGAGGTTCGGGGGTAGGCACGATCTGCCCCTCGGCAGGGAGTCGGTGAACGATTCCCTCGGCCAGGTATCCGGCCTCTCGGAGCTCCTTGATATCTTCCGGCTTCACGGAGGAAGTCATCCACTTGCCTCCCGCTCCAGATCCAGACATGGCTAAATACTTTTTGGAAATAGGGGAAGATGGGAGCTTTTGCGCTGTAGCTC
>NC_057808.1:391597143-391607594 GCF_018294505.1 Triticum aestivum | reverse complement strand
AGTGTAAACGGCGCAGTTTGATTGCCCGTGCTTGTATTAATGGAAATCCCGCAATAAGGGGACACGATCTCCACTTCGACAAGACGTGCCAATGGAACCGCATCTCAAGACGTGGGACGGTGGGCTGGCCAACGGTTCGAAAAAAGGACCAGGTCCGGATATTATCGTCGCATCCGAAGACTATCTTGGAGTTCGGAAAATGGAGAATCCGCCTTGCAATGCCGGAGACGATTTGCACGCCGGACTCCTCGTCATTGAAGCCAGGTTCAGGGGCTACTGAGGGAGTCCTGGACTAAGGGGTCCTCGGGCGTCCGGCCTGTTATCCATGGGCCGGACTGATGGGCTACGAAGACATGAAGGCCGAAGACTGCACCCGTGTCCGGATTGGACTCTCCTTGGCGTGGAAGGCAAGTTTGGCGACCAATTATGAAGATTTCTTCTTATGTAACCGACTCCATGTAAACCCTAGATCCCCCCGGTGTCTATATAAACCGAAGGGGTTAGTCCGGAAAGGACATACTCATTACCATAGTCATAGGCTAGACTTCTAAGGTTTAGCCATTACGATCTCGTGGTAGATCAACTCTTGTAATACTCATATTCATCAAGATCAATCAAGCAGGAAGTAGGGTATTACCTCCATAGAGAGGGCCCGAACCTGGGTAAACATCGTGTCCCCCGTCTCCTGTTACCATCGATCCTAGACGCACAGTTCGGGACCCCCTACCCGAGATCCGCCGGTTTTGACACCGACACCTGCCGCCTCCGCCGTCCGCGCCTTGCTCTATTGCCAGCCGCGTCGGCCAAGCCGTGCCCCTTTGCCTGCCGCGCCGGGAGGATTCCGACGGCCAGGCCGAGGTCATGGGAGGCCACGACGATGTCGGGCTCGTCCAATTCGAACCGGTGGCGATCGATTGCGGCGTCTAGCAGCCTTTTCCGGCGTGCGGTGATGAATTCCGGCGAGTTTAGGGCGGATTCCGGCAAACTCCTCGGCGGCATGTTTGCTCCGACGAGGTTTGATTGCTATACGGGCCCCCCTAGGTTCGGCCTTCCAACCTTCAAACATAAGGGTTTCGAGTGTGCATCTTCGGTGGCCCTTAAAAATTTTACGGGTTGTATCACTTTTACGATTTCTGTTCTGGACATTTTTTCGATCAAAACTATAAAACACAAAAATTATAAGGGTTTGACCACTTATACAGGGTTCGGTAGAGAACTAAGATGCTCTTGCTGCCAAACACGGGACCCGTAAACCCCACGGTAAAACGCGGCAGGCAGATCTCTCCCCGCGACCAGCCGCAAATCTGACGGCAGGTGACTGCGATCGACGAGCTTGCGATCTACGCCGCGGCACGTGGGAAAGCCGAGCAAAGGTCATAGATCGCGGTCGCACTTTCAGAATCCACGTGACATGACATCCCGAGGTCCGTCCGTTCCGAGACGCAGCTGCAACGTTTGACAAATGCTGCATCGTCCGTCAGGCAAACGGCAAACCACCACCCCGAGCTCGGTCGCCGCGCCGCGCCAACTATACAATCCGGCGACTAAATTGAACCGCTCGTCAGAAACTGCCGACCCTACGGCCAGCAGAACGGCGGCGAAAGTCAGTCCGTCAGTCGCCGCTCGCGAGAGTCCGGACCGGACGCCGGAACCGTCCGCCGTCGCCGCCCGACCGCGCGCGCGCAACTTGGCCATTTGGACGCAGAGAAGCGCGCACGCTCCAACTAGACCGGACAATGGCCGGCACAAAAACTATTCGCCAGCCCGGGCCGGGTCCAAGGCCTCGTCTCTCCAACCCCAGTCCAACCAGAAGAGTCTACCTGGGTACAGTACTGACTACTAGTACCAGTACTGGACTAGTCTAATACGAGGAGGAGTATTTAGGCGCGCGACTCGTGCTCTTGTTACGGTACGGCGTCCACGAGCGAGCCAATCCACAATCCACATACGCGTAGCGTGAGCTAATGTGGCGTAGGGCGCTCTCCTCCTGACCCGAGCGGCCGCGCGCGCGCCAACGCAAGGCGGGGCTGATGGAGGGGGCGCCGAGGGTGGTGCCGTCCCGGCGCGGCGGCGTCACGCTGGCGGAGCAGCTCGCCGCGTCCTCCAACCTCCGCGACCTCCTCAAGCTCCGCGACGACGACGTTCAGGGCGACGGCGAGGGCGCGCGGCCCGCCAGGCGCCGCACGCTCCTCGACGTCATCCGCGGCCCCGAAGACGACGCCGCTCCCCCGGCTCGCCCCTCATCCACGCGCGGCGGGGAGCCCGAAGCGACGGCCGCGGTGACCGTGGCGGCAGCGGTGCCGGGGGCGGCGTCGCCCGGTCAGGGGGAGGAGAGGCGGGTGTCGCTGATGGCGCTGCTGGAGCAGGCCGAGCGGCAGTGGACGACGGCGGCGGCGCGCGCCGGGGCGTGGACCCGCGTGGACCAGGACGCGGCGGCGGAGGAGGAGGGGGAGGCGGGGAGCGGGAGGGGCGTGGGCGGGCGGTGCTGCGTGTGCATGGCGCGGCGCAAGGGCGCGGCCTTCGTCCCCTGCGGCCACACCTTCTGCCGCGCCTGCGCCCGCGAGGTCCGCGCCGGCCGCGGCCGCTGCCCGCTCTGCAACGCCGCCATCCGCGAGGTCCTCAACCTCTTCTGACGCCGACGACCCGGCCGGCTCACATCCATCCATTGCCGGTGAACTGCCAGCAGGTTCCAAGCCGTTCCGTCGATCGGAGACGGCGGCAGCATTCGGTGTATAGATAGATAAAATCTCATCCGTTGTTGATTTTTTCTTCCTTCTTCGTACTTAGTACAATACAAGTGAAAACATTCAATACCGTAGTACATCATCATCGTGAATTCATCAATCTGTTCATCTACAAACATGCTGGAACGAATCCTCTGCAATCAAGATGCTCGTACGAACTACAGCATGCGCGGCATGGCCATCCAGAGTGGTTGGAGGTGGATGCCATCATTAAGCTCGACTCGCCCGGCCGTTACCAGTTTCCTCGGTTCAAAACTTCAACGCGTCAGAAAAATCCACCCGTGGAGGCGGCGGTGTGATGTCACCGCCGGAGAAGATAGTAGATAGATAGGGAGGACTTGCGCCGCAGGCCAGCCATCTGTCCGGGCTGATGATGCGTTCGGCGGTGATGTTGACCCGGTGGCTCGGCCCAACGGTGCCGTTGCGGCAAACGGCCAAAGTGTTGCTCTCGTCTCCTCTTCTGTTCGCCTTCTCTTTATCAATTGTGAAAGTTAAAAGCGAAAGGTAACAACCCGTCGTTGCCAGATAGTAGATGGTGATAAAGAGCTAAAGCCCATCTGCTCTAGTGCTATTGGCGCAACATGCCTGCACACTCTGCCCACATCGTACTTGCGTTAGATCTCGTTGGTTTGGGTGGTAAGCTAACCTCACCATCACACGCACTATGGTAGTATTGTCTCAAAAAAAAAAACGCTCTATGGTAATATAGTATAGCACTGCTGTACAAACGGTGAAAGCATGGATGCGGTCGTCTGATTAAGAGCAACTCCAACGTACCGACACAAACGGATGGCGTTTTGTTCGTTTTTTGTCCCTTTAGATCGATCGGACGGACATGTGCGTTCACTTTTCATTTTGGGTCGGTAGATGTGCCCGACGGAAGGCATACCTATTTTTGACCGACGTGACCGAAATAAATTTAGAAAAACTTAATTAAACATAAGTGGCTGGTCAACGCCGGCCAAAGTCCTCTTAAACAATTAATTAAACATAAAAAATAAAAACCTGCCCGCATGTTGCCCTAGTCGTCCGCCTTGCCCTTGCCGTCATTGTTGCCGCCGGCGAGGTTAATGAAGACGGGAGGCGGCCCAGCCCAGTCGAATGCGGCTTGATAGGCCGCCAGGACTGCCTTCTCCGGTGTCTGTTGTGGCGACAGCAATGCGGCGAGGCAGGCACGCTCCTCCTCCTCCTTCTGGCGGTGGTCCTCCTCCTCCTCGCGCTCCCTCTGCATGCGCTGCTCGCCGTCGGTGCGCTCCTCCGCCAGCGCACGCTGCCTCCAATGCTCGAGGTACGCGGCCTCCTGCGCCAGCGTCGCGCCGATCCAAAAGGGGGGGGGGAGGGGGGCTGACCCACTCCCACAGCTGGCCGGTCTAGATGTACCGGTCGGCCAACCCGGGTTTAGGCGTCGGAGGGGTGAGCGGCGTCGGCGACGGCGAACCCATGCAGTCGCCGGCCGCAGAGAGGGCGATGGCCTCCGCCAGCCTCGCTTGGTAGTCCGCTTCCGCCTTCAGCCGCTCCTCCTTGATGGAGGTCTCCAAGGGCGCCACCAGCGTCGCCTGGTAGGCAGCCTCCTCCTCCTGGTCCTCTGGCTTGACGACTAGGGGAGGCAGGGGGTTGACGTGGTGGTGCTGCACGCCGAGCCGCCATTGCTCCATGTGCCCGAGGGCAAACCAGACCTCCCAATGGGGAGAGTCTGCCGCGTACTCCGGTATCAGTCGCTGCTCCGGCATGAGTTGCGCCCGGCGCCTGCGCACCTCCTCAATGTGCACCCGCTGTGACCATGGCACCGCCGACACCGGGATCCACCGCGGATCGAGATGCCGGTCGTGTGGCAGCGTCACGTCGGGGTACGGCAGCGGCTGCCTGAACTCCCAGCGCCACCACGCTTAGTGCACCGGGATGTGCAGCCACTGCCTCACGGGGCGGGAAGGCGGCGGCGGCAGAGAAGGAAGAGTGTGGGAGGAGGAAGCACCAGGGGTGAACTTCCCTAGGGTCTGGTTGTTGCCGGCGAGGAAGCACGCCAGGGATGGCTAGATGTGGATGACAGTGGAAGTGGATGAGCCCTCCCCCCCCTCCCCGGCACGGGTGGATTAGAAAAGCACGGCCTCCCGACGCTTTCACTGGCTGACGCGTCGGCCCGGTGTCGATGGCCACTATTAATATGACCGTGTTCGGTTGTTGGCCGACCTCCAACCGAGCAACCCATTTCGTCCGTCCACGTTCGTTTGGGTCGCCGCGGACCAAAACGCCGGCCCAACGCGCGGACCCAAACCCAAAATACGTCCGCTTCATGTCCGCGCCGGCCTATTTTAGACTCAATTTTATCCCTGAAATGCGTCGACGCGAACATGAAGCGGACGCGTTTTGGGTTTGGGTCCGTGCGTTGTGCCGGCGTTTTGGTCCACGACGAGCTAAACGAACGTGGGCGGACGAAATGGATCCTCCGGTTGGAGTTGGTGTAACGGCGTGTCCACATCGATCGGCCGGGGACCGGACCAACGGCGAGCTTATCTCATTTCCATTGGCCGTCGACCGTTTGTCCTGGCGAACAAGGACAGCGGGCGTGACGGCGACGGCCCGCGTATGCGGCAAAGCGGCCAAACGAGCCGAGGAACGGGTCTGACGGACGGACGGATGCATGCTGCATGGGAGTCGTTGGCAGTTTGGCACCTGGCTTCAGACACAGGGCCGGGTCTCCTCGACGGCTCTGCTGCAGTCACGTACGGTGCCCCTGTGCACGGGGCCTCATGATCGATGGAAACTTTGCGTGCTGCGTCAATAATCAACCAACTAAACCGAAACCGGCCACGTACGTACGTTGCCACGTCGGCATCGCGCCGTTGCTGTCCATGTCGGCAGGTTTTTGGAAGCCTCTGACCCGACTCGAAGGGGCCGGCTGGCTTTTCGGTTCAAGTACCGATCAAAGCGTCCAGGGTCTTGGCCGATCGATCGATCGACGCAGATGGTGGGGTGTGAAGCCTTTCACGTGCAGGTACCATGTGGCCGCCACTTTTGGGGTAGCACTTGACAAGTTGAGGCTGGGAGCAAGGTATTGTTGCACGTGCTCTACGCCGTCTTCGTTACTCTTTACGCATCACCATGGTGATGCATAGCTTGAAGATGGGTAGTGGGGTGCTTGCAAAATTCTCGAGCCGGACTAAAATGATCGCGCGAGACAAATTTGTAGACGGTTCCGTTTCATTTTGCATGTAGCAAGAGCATCTTCAATGGCTTGTCTAATTTGGTCGTCTATGTGGGTTTTTTTTTGCAGGAAAATGATCTATTTATCTTTAATCATGGGCGTACAACTTTACATTCAGATTCGGGGACCACCTAGCGACGACTACAAGCACTGAAGCGAGTCGAAGGCGTGCCGCCGCATCGCCCCTTCCTTACCGGAGCCGGAAAAAAAAACTTATTGTAGTAGACAGTCGGAAAGTCGTCGTGCTAAGGCCCCATAGGACCAGCGCACCAGAACAGCAACCGCCACCGTGAAGGAGGAATTTGATTATTTGCCACGACTTTCTTTGCTCTTTGCTAATTTGCCATCCCTTACTTTGTATTTGATCTAGTAACACCAGTTACATAAAACTTTGCTAGTTTGCCCCCTGTCGACTGGGTCCCACAAGAAAAGTCGAAAATACCCCTCAACCAGGATTGACCACGAACTGGAGATCTCCTTGCTTCGCTCGCCCTCGTCCCTTTCCTCTCGCCCGAAGAACAAGAGACGGTGGCGACGACGACTTGCGCAGGGCGCCCTCAACGACGGCGGTCCTGGTGGTCCTCAACGGCGGCTGGATCCCGGCGCCCGTCCCTTTCCTCTCCCCCGCCCCCTCTGTCCTGTCCCTAGGGTTAGGCGCCTCGGGCTCGGTCTCGGCCGCCGCCCGCCTGCGCCGCCGCCCCCCGCCCGCCGCTCGCCCCTAGCGCTGCTTTTGCTGCTGCTCTCAATTTTGAACTGTTGCTGCTGCCCTAGTTGCTTCCCAAGGTATTGCTGCTAGTGATGCTTGCTGTTGTTGCTCTTTTACTGCTATTTCAGTGTGGCTCTGCTGTTGCCTGTATTTTTACTGCTATTTTAGTGTTGCTTGCTGCTGGAGAACTTATTGTGGTTCATGTCACAACTAAACAGGGCATTAGGTCTGTAGGGGAACGTAGCAGAAATTCAAAATTTTCTACGCATCACCAAGATCAATCTATGGATTAACTAGCAACGAGAGAGAGGGGAGTGCATCTTCATACCCTTGAAGATCGCGAGCGGAAGCGTTCAAAAGAACGGGGCTGATGGAGTCGTACTCGTCGTGATCCAAATCACCGATGATCCTAGCGCCGAACGGACGGCACCTCCGCGTTCAACACACGTACGCAGCAGCGACGTCTCCTCCTTCTTGATCCAGCAAGGGGGGAGGAGAGGTTGATGGAGATCCAGCAGCACGACGGCGTGGTGGTGGAAGTAGCGGGATTCCAACAGGGCTTCGCCAAGCGCTGCGGGAGGAGGAAGATGTGTCACGGGAGGGAGAGGGAGGCGCCAGGGCTTGGGGTATTGCTGCCCTCCCCTTCCCCACATATATATAGGGGCAAGGGAGAGGGGGGGGGGGCAGCCTTGGCCCTTCCTCCAAGGAAGGGTGCGGCCAGGGAGGAGTCCATCCTCCCCAAGGCACCTAGGAGGTGCCTTCCCCCTTTAGGACTCTCCCTTTCTCTTATCTCTTGGCACATGGGCCTCTTGGGGCTGGTGCCCTTGGCCCATATAGGCCAAGGCGCACACCCCTACAGCCCATGTGGCCCCCCGGGGCAGGTGGACCCTGTTGGTGGACCCCCGGACCCCTTTCGGCACTCCCGGTACAATACCGATAATGCGCGAAACTTTTCCGGCGACCAAAACAAGACTTCCCATATATAAATCATTACCTCCGGACCATTCTGGAACTCCTCGTGACGTCCGGGACTCCTAACAACTTTTCGGGTTACCGCATACTAATATCTCTACAACCCTAGCGTCACCGAACCTTAAGTGTGTAGACCCTACGGGTTCGGGAGACACGCATACATGACCGAGACGACTCTCCGGTCAATAACCAACAGCGGGATCTGGATACCCATGTTGGCTCCCACATGCTCCTCGATGATCTCATCGGATGAACCACGATGTCGAGGATTCAATCAATCCCGTATTCAATTCCCTTTGTCAATCGGTATGTTACTTGCCCGAGATTCGATCGTCGGTATCCCAATACCTCGTTCAATCTCGTTACCGGCAAGTCTCTTTACTCGTTCCGTAACGCATGATCCCGTGGATAACTCCTTAGTCACATTGAGCTCATTATGATGATGCATTACCGAGTGGGCCCAGAGATACCTCTCCGTCATACGGAGTGACAAATCCCAGTCTCGATTCGTACCAACCCAACAGACACTTTCGGAGATACCTGTAGTGTACCTTTATAGCCACCCAGTTACGTTGTGACGTTTGGTACACTCAAAGCATTCCTACGGTATCCGGGAGTTGCACAATCTCATGGTCTAAGGAAATGATACTTGACATTAGAAAAGCTCTTAGCAAACGAACTACACGATCTTGTGCTATGCTTAGGATTGGGTCTTGTCCATCACATCATTCTCCTAATGATGTGATCCCGTTATCAATCACATCCAATGTCCATGGTCAGGAAACCATAACCATCTATTGATCAACGAGCTAGTCAACTAGAGGCTTACTAAGGACATGTTGTGGTCTATGTATTGACACATGTATTACGGTTTCCAGTTAATACAATTATAGCATGAACAATAGACAATTATCATGAACAAGGAAATACAATAATAACCATTTTATTATTGCCTCTAGGGCATATTTCCAACAGTCTCCCACTTGCACTAGAGTCAATAATCTAGTTCACATCACCATGTGATTAACACTCAAAGTTCACATCGCCATGTGACTAATACCCAAGAGTTTACTAGAGTCAATAATCTAGTTCACATCACCATGTGATTAACACTCAATGAGTTCTAGGGTTTGATCATGTTATGCTTACGAGAGAGGTTTTAGTCAACGGGCCTGCAACATTCAGATCCGTGTGTGCTTTACAAATCTCTATGTCATCTTGTAGATGTACCTACCACGCGCCACTTGGAACTATTCCAAATAACTGCTCTACTATACGAATCCAGTTTACTACTCAGAGTCATCCGGATTAGTGTCAAAGTTTGCATCGACGTAACCCCTTACGACGAACTCTTTTACCACCTCCATAATTGAGAAAATTCCTTAGTCCACTAGTTACTAAGGATAAGTTCGACCGCTGTCATGTGATCCATTCCTGGATCACTCTTGTACCCCTTGACTAGTTCATGGCAAGGCACACTTCAGGTGCGGTACACAGCATAGCATACTGTAGAACCTACGTCTAAAGCATAGGGGACGATCTTCGTCCTTGCTCTCTCTTTTGCCGTGGTCAGGTCTTGAGTCTTACTCAATACTCACACCTTGTAACACAGCCAAGAACTCCTTCTTTGCTGATCTATTTTGAACTCCTTCAAAATCTTGTCACGGTATGTATTCATTTGAAAGTACTATTAAGCGTTTTGATCTATCCTTATAGATCTTGATGCTCAATGTCCAAGTAGCTTAATCCAGGTTTTCCATTGAAAAACACTTTTCAAATAACCCTGTATGCTTTCTACAAATTCTACATCATATCTGATCAACAATATGTCAACAACATATACTCATCAGAAATTCTATAGTGCTCCCACTCACTTCTTTGGAAATACAAGTTTCTCATAAACTTTGTAAAAACCCAAAATCTTTGATCATCTCATCAAAGCGTACATTCCAACTCCGAGATGCTTACTCCAATCCTTAGAAGGATTGCTGGATCTTTGCATACTTGTTAGCATCTTTCAGGATTGACAAAACCTTCTGGTTGTATCACATACAACCTTTCCTCAAGAAAATCGTCGAGGAAACAATGTTTTGACATCCTATCTGCAAAATTTCATAAATAATGCAGTAGCTGATAATATAGTTCCAACAGACTCTCAGCATCGCTACGAGTGAGAAAATCTCATCGTAGTCAACTCCTTGAACTTGTCGGAAAACATCTTAACGACAAGTCGAGCTTTCTTAATGGTGATACGTACCATCATTGTCTGTCTTCCCTTTTAAAATCCATGTGTACCCAACAGCCTTACGACCATCAAGTAGTTCTTTCAAAGTCTATACTTTGTTTTCATACATGGATCCTCTCGGTTTTATGGCCTCAAGCCATTCGTCGGAATCCGGGCCCACCATCGCTTCTCCATAGCTCGTAGGTTCATTGTTGTCTAGCAACGTGACTTCCAAGACAGGATTACATTGTTGTCTACCCTTGTAGATCGCGAGCGGAAGCGTTCCAATGAACGTGGTTGATGGAGTCGTACTCGCCGTGATCCAAATCACCGATGACCGAGTGCCGAACGGACGACACCTCCGCGTTCAACACACGTACGGTGCAGCGACGTCTCCTCCTTCTTGATCCAGCAAGGGGGAAGGAGAGGTTGATGGAGATCCAGCAGCACGACGGCGTGGTGGTGGATATAGCGGGATCTCGGCAGGGCTTCGCCGAGCTTCTGCGAGAGGGAGAGGTGTAGCAGGGGAGGAGGGAGGCGCCCAAGGCTGTAGTACTACTGCCCTCCCTCCCCCCCTTTATATAGGCCCCCTGGGAGGGGGGC
>NC_057808.1:391582183-391596959 GCF_018294505.1 Triticum aestivum | reverse complement strand
GCCCCAGCCCACTAAGGGCTGGTTCCCTTCCCACTTCAGCCCATGGGGCCCTCCGGGATAGGTGGCCCCACCCGGTGGACCCCCGGGACCCTTCCGGTGGTCCCGGTACAATACCGATAACCCCTGAAACTTTCCCGGTGGCCGAAACTGGACTTCCTATATATAATTCTTCACCTCCGGACCATTCCGGAACTCCTCGTGACGTCCGGGATCTCATCCGGGACTCCGAACAACTTTCGGGTTTCCGCATATTCATATCTCTACAACCCTAGCGTCACCGAACCTTAAGTGTGTAGACCCTACGGGTTCGGGAGACATGCAGACATGACCGAGACGCCTCTCCGGTCAATAACCAACAGCAGGATCTGGATACCCATGTTGGCTCCCACATGTTCCACGATGATCTCATCGGATGAACCACGATGTCGAGGATTCAATCAATCCCGTATACAATTCCCTTTGTCAATCGGTATGTTACTTGCCCGAGATTCGATCGTCGGTATCCCAATACCTTGTTCAATCTCGTTACCGGCAAGTCTCTTTACTCGTACCGCAATGCATGATCCCGTGACTAACTCCTTAGCCACATTGAGCTCATTATGATGATGCATCACCGAGTGGGCCCAGAGATACCTCTCCGTCATACGGAGTGACAAATCCCAGTCTCGATCCGTGCTAACCCAACAGACACTTTCGGAGATACCCGTAGTGTACCTTTATAGTCACCCAGTTACGTTGTGATGTTTGGCACACCCAAAGCACTCCTACGGTATCCGGGAGTTGCAAGATCTCATGGTCTAAGGAAAAGATACTTGACATTGGAAAAGCTCTAGCAAACGAACTACACGATCTTTGAGCTATGCTTAGGATTGGGTCTTGTCCATCACATCATTCTCCTAATGATGTGATCCCGTTATCAATGACATCCAATGTCCATAGTCAGGAAACCATGACTATCTGTTGATCAACGAGCTAGTCAACTAGAGGCTTACTAGGGACACGTTGTGGTCTATGTATTCACACATGCATTACGATTTCCGGATAACACAATTATAGCATGAACAATAGACAATTACCATGAACAAAGAAATATAATAATAACCATTTATTATTGCCTCTAGGGCATATTTCCAACATTACGTACCACTCTGAAGTAGTACGCATCCTTGTCGTCCTACGAGGTTTGGTAGTGATTTGATCCGAAGTTTCATGATCACTATCATATGCTTCCACTTCAATTGGTGTAGGTGCCACAGGAACAACTTCATGTGCCCTGCTACACATTAGTTGAAGTCATGGTTCAATAACCTCATCAAGTCTCCACCATCCTCCCACTCAATTCTTTCGAGAGAAACTTTTCCTCGAGAAAGGACCCGTTTCTAGAAACAATCACTTTTGCTTCCAGATCTGAAATAGGAGGTATACCCAACTGTTTTGGGTATTCTATGAAGATGCATTTATCCGCTTTGAGTTCGAGCTTATCAGCCTGAAACTTTTTCACATAAGCGTCGCAGCCCCAAACTTTTAAGAAACGACAGCTTAGGTTTCTCTAAACCATAGTTCATACGGTGTCGTCTCAACGGAATTTCGTGGTGCCCTATTTAAAGTGAATGCGGTTGTCTCTAATGCCTAGCCCATAAACGATAGTGGTAATTCGATAAGAGACATCATGGTATGCACCATATCCAATAGGGTGCAGTTATGATGTTCGGACACACCATCACACTATGGTGTTCCAGGCGGTATTAGTTGTGAAACAATTTCCACAATGTCTTAATTGTGTGCCAAACTCGTAACTCGGAAATTCATCTCTATGATCATATCACAGACATTTTATCCTCTTGTCACGACGATCTTCAACTTCACTCTGAAATTACTTGAACCTTTCAATAATTCAGACTTGTGTTTCATCAAGTAAATGCACTCAGCATCTACTCAAATCATCTGTGAAGTAAGAACATAACGATATCCACTGCATGCCTCAGCACTCATTGGACTGCGCACATCAAAATGTATTACTTCCAACAAGTTGCTTTCTTGTTCCATCTTACTGAAAACGAGGCCTTTCAGTCATCTTGCCCATGTGGTATGATTTGCATGTCTCAAGTGATTCAAAATCAAGTGAGTCCAAATGATCCATCTGTATGGAGTTTCTTCATGCATATCTACCAATAGACGTGGTTCGCATGTCTCAATCTTTTCAAAAACGAGTGAGTCCAAAGATCCATCAACATGGAGCTTCTTCATGCGTTTTATACCAATATGACTCAAATGGCAGTGCCACAAGTATGTGGTACTATCATTACTATTTTATATCTTTTGGCATGAACATGTGTATCACTACGATTGAGATTCAATGAACCATTCATTTTAGGTGCAAGACCATTGAAGGTATTACTCAAATAAACAGAGTAACCATTATTCTCCTTAAATGAATTACCGTATTGCGATAAACATAATCCAATCATGTCTATGCTCAACGCAAACACCAAATAACGATTATTTAGGTTTAACACCAATCTCGATGGTAGAGGGAGCGTGCGATGTTTGATCACATCAACCTTGGAAACACTTCCAACACATATCGTCATCTCACCTTTAGCTAGTCTCCGTTTATTCCGTAGCCTTTTATTTCGAGTTACCAACACTTAGCAACCGAACCGGTATCTAATACCCTGGTGCTACTAGGAGTACTAGTAAAGTACACATTAATATACTTCTGTCGACCTTGCCTGCCTTCTCATCTACCAAGTATCTAGGGTAGTTCTGCTTCAGTGACCGTTCCCCTCATTACAGAAGCACTTAGTCTCGGGTTTGGGTTCAACCCTGGGTTTCTTCACTAGAGCAGCAACTGATTTGCCGTTTCATGAAGTATCCCTTCTTTCCCTTGCCCTTCTTGAAACTAGTGGTTTTACTAACCATCAACAATTGATGCTCCTACTTGATTTCTACTTTCACGGTGTCAAACATCGCGAGTTGCTCAAGGATCATCATGTCTATCCCTGATATGTTATAGTTCATCATGAAGCTCTAATAGCTTGGTGGCAGTGACTATGGAGAATCATCACTATCTCATCTGGAAGACAACTCCCACTCGATTCAAGCGATTGTAGTACTCAGACAATCTGAGCACATGCTCAACGATTGAGCTTTTTTTTCTCCCTTAGTTTGTAGGCTTAAGAAACTTGTCAGAGGTCTCATACCTCTTGACATGGGCACTAGTCTGAAATCCCAATTTCAGTCTTTGGAACATCTCATATGTTCTGCGATGTTTCAAAAACGTCTTCGGTGCCTCAATTCTATACCGTTTTAACATTATGCACTGAACTATCACGTAGTCATCAAAACGTGTATGTCAGATGTTCGCAACATCCACAAACGACGCTCGAGGTTCAGCACACCGAGCGGTGCATTAAGGACATAAGCCTTTTGTGCAGCAATGAGGACAATCCTCAGTTTACGGACCAGTCCGCATAATTGCTACTATCAACTTTCAACTAAATTTTCTCTAGGAACATATCTTAAACAGTAGAACCAAAGCGTAAGCTATGACATAATTTGCAAAGAACTTTTGACTATGTTCATGATAATCAAGTTCATCTGATCATTTAATGAACTCCCACTTAGACAGACATCCCTCTAGTCATCTAAGTGATACATGATCCGAATCGACTAGGCCGTGCCCGATCATCACGTGAGACGGACTAGTCATCATCGGTGAACATCTCCATGTTGATCGTATCTACTATACGACTCATGTTCGACCTTTCGGTCTTTTGTGTTCCGAGGCCATATCTGTACATGCTAGGCTCGTCAAGTCAACCTAAGTGTTTCGCATGTGTAAATCTGGCTTACACCCGTTGTATGCGAACGTTAGAATCTATCACACCCAATCATCACGTGGTGCTTCAAAACAACGAACCTTCGCAATGGTGCACAGTTAGGGGGAACACGTCTCTTGAAATTTTAGTGAGGGATCATCTTATTTATGCTACCGTTGTTCTAAGCAAATAAGATGTAAACATGACAAACATCACATGCAAATCATAAAGTGACATGATATGGCCAATATCATCTTGCGCCTTTGATCTCCATCTTCGAGGCGCGGCATGATCACCTTCGTCACCGGCATGACACCATGATCTCCATCATCGTGTCTTCATGAAGTTGTCTCGCCAACTATTACTTCTACTACTATGGCTAACGGTTAGCAATAAAGTAAAGTAATTACATGGCGTTTTTCATTGACAGGCAGGTCATACAATAAATTAAGACAACTCCTATGGCTCCTGCCGGTTGTCATACTCATCGACATGCAAGTCGTGATTCCTATTACAAGAACATGATCAATTTCATACATCACATATATCATTCATCACATCCTTTTGGCCATATCACATCACATAGCATACCCTGCAAAAACAAGTTAGACGTCCTCTAATTGTTGTTGCATGTTTTACGTGGCTGCTATGGGTTTCTAGCAAGAACGTTTCTTACCTGCGCAAAAGCCACAACGGTGATATGCCAATTGCTATTTACCCTTCATAAGGACCCTTTTCATCGAATCCGATCCAACTAAAGTGGGAGAGACAGACACCCGCTAGCCACCTTATGCATCAAGTGCATGTCAGTTGGTGGAACCTGTCTCACGTAAGAGTACGTGTAAGGTCGGTCCGGGCCGCTTCATCCCACAATGCCGCCGAATCAAGATAAGACTAGTAACGGTAAGCAAATTGAACAAATCATCGCCCACAACTACTTTGTGTTCTACTCGTGCATAGAATCTACGCATAGACCTGGCTCATGATGCCACTGTAGGGGAACGTAGCAGAAATTCAAAATTTTCTACGCATCACCAAGATCAATCTATGGATTAACTAGCAACGAGAGAGAGGGGAGTGCATCTTCATACCCTTGAAGATCGCGAGCGGAAGCGTTCAAGAGAACGGGGTTGATGGAGTCGTACTCGTCGTGATCCAAATCACCGATGATCCTAGCGCCGAACGGACGGCACCTCCGCGTTCAACACACGTACGGAGCAGCGACGTCTCCTCCTTTTTGATCCAGCAAGGGGGGAGGAGAGGTTGATGGAGATCCAGCAGCACGACGGCGTGGTGGTGGAAGTAGCGGGATTCCAATAGGCTTCGCCAAGCGCTGCGGGAGGAGGAAGATGTGTCACGGGAGGGAGAGGGAGGCGCTAGGGCTTGGGGTATTGCTGCCCTCCCCTTCCCCACATATATATAGGGGCAAGGGAGAGGGGGGGCGCAGCCTTGGCCCTTCCTCCAAGGAAGGGTGCGGCCAGGGAGGAGTCCATCCTCCCCAAGGCACCTAGGAGGTGCCTTCCCCCTTTAGGACTCTCCCTTTCTCTTATCTCTTGGCGCATGGGCCTCTTGGGGCTGGTGCCCTTGGCCCATATAGGCCAAGGCGCACACCCCTACAGCCCATGTGGCCCCCCGGGGCAGGTGGACCCCCGGACCCCTTTCGGCACTCCCGGTACAATACCGATAATGCGCGAAACTTTTCCGGCGACCAAAACAAGACTTCCCATATATAAATCATTACCTCCGGACCATTCTGGAACTCCTCGTGACGTCCGGGACTCCTAACAACTTTTCGGGTTACCGCATACTAATATCTCTACAACCCTAGCGTCACCGAACCTTAAGTGTGTAGACCCTATGGGTTCGGGAGACACGCATACATGACCGAGACGACTCTCCGGTCAATAACCAACAGCGGGATCTGGATACCCATGTTGGCTCCCACATGCTCCTCGATGATCTCATCGGATGAACCACGACGTCGAGGATTCAATCAATCCCGTATTCAATTCCCTTTGTCAATCGGTATGTTACTTGCCCGAGATTCGATCGTCGGTATCCCAATACCTCGTTCAATCTCGTTACCGGCAAGTCTCTTTACTCGTTCCGTAACGCGTGATCCCGTGGCTAACTCCTTAGTCACATTGAGCTCATTATGATGATGCATTACCGAGTGGGCCCAGAGATACCTCTCCGTCATACGGAGTGACAAATCCCAGTCTCGATTCGTACCAACCCAACAGACACTTTCGGAGATACCTGTAGTGTACCTTTATAGCCACCCAGTTACGTTGTGACGTTTGGTACACCCAAAGCATTCCTACGGTATCCGGGAGTTGCACAATCTCATGGTCTAAGGAAATGATACTTGACATTAGAAAAGCTCTTAGCAAACGAACTACACGATCTTGTGCTATGCTTAGGATTGGGTCTTGTCCATCACATCATTCTCCTAATGATGTGATCCTGTTATCAATCACATCCAATGTCCATGGTCAGGAAACCATAACCATCTATTGATCAACGAGCTAGTCAACTAGAGGCTTACTAGGGACATGTTGTGGTCTATGTATTCACACATGTATTACGGTTTCTAGTTAATACAATTATAGCATGAACAATAGACAATTATCATGAACAAGGAAATACAATAATAACCATTTTATTATTGCCTCTAGGGCATATTTCCAACAAGGTCATGTTTCCCCTCTAGCTATATGCGCAGATGCATGTAAAGGTTATGCAGTCAAAAAAAATATTCCCTCATGCTGATCAAAGAGAGTGTTTTAGGCATCTCATGGCTAACTTTCTCTGAAAAGTTCCAAGGAGATGTGTTTGGCAGAATGTGGCCAGCTGCTAGGGCATATAGGCCACACGTTTTTAACTACCACATGAATAAAATCCTAGCAGAAGCACCCGATGTGCATGAATATCTCTCAAGGTACCATAGCTTAAAATGGATGAGATGCATGTTTGGCCCCTCAATTAAATGTGATTACATCAATAATAATCTTGCCGAGTCTTTTATTGGTTGGATTAAAGATTACAAAGAGTTGCCACCTGATGAGCTAGCTGACACTCTTAGAGAGCTAGTCATGAAACTTCGTGAGAAAAGGAGAAAGATTGGAATGAAACTGAAAGGAAAAATTATTCTAGCCATCATCCAACAGATTTATAATAGGACAAGGGGACTTAAACATTTAAAAGTTGGGAAATCTGGAGTTGCAAGTTGTGAGGTGAGGGACACAAGTAAATACAACTTGCGACATGTTGTGAAAACTGACCAAAGCGAGTGCACGTGCTTGGAGTGGCAACACACAGGGAAGCCTTGTGAGCATGCACTTGCTTTCTTGCTGGATAGAAGAAACCCCAAATGGGAGGATCATGCGCATGACTATTTCTCTCTAGAGAAGTTTCAGGCAGCATATGCTGGAGAGGTTGAGCCATTGACAGATAGGTCTCAATGGCCACATGTACAATTTCCATTTGACATGGAGGCTCCATTAGACAAGAAAAGAGGTGTTGGAAGACCTAAAAAAAATAGGTACAAGAGCTTCCTCGAAGGTGGAGATGGTGGTCCTAAAAAGAAGAAAGAGCCAAAACAGCTAGGCAGCAAGAATAGATGCAAAAGATGCCACATTTTAGGCCACAGGCAGTCCACCTGTCCGTTGAATGGACCAAGGCCAAGGTACATGTAATGATCTATGTTTATTTTATCACTTGTAATGATCAATGTTTATTTCATCACTTACTATACTGTGTACTAACTTGTTTATGTGCAGGAAAAGAAAGAAGAGAGCACCAAGATATCCAGCTGATGATGATGCCTCGGCACCGGAACTTGAAGTGGCAGCCCAACAACCTGAAGTTGTTGTCACTCCCAATAGGCACATGATCACTATGCCACAAAGTCTTCAAGGCAGCCCCATTCCAGTGACAAGAAGGTAACATATCCACATACTATAGTAAATATCTAATTTTCCTTGCAAGTCTTACATTTTTCAATACATGCAGGATGTTGGCTATGGCGTTGGCTGATGAGGCAACACATGTAGCACCACAACTTGAAGTTGTTGTCACTCCCAATAGACACATGATCACTATGCCACATAGTCTTCAAGGCAGTCCCAATCCTGTGACAAGAAGGATGTTGGCTATGGCACTGGCTGATGAGGCATCGCAGCAACCTACCTCAACCGTGGAGGACACCATGATTGCATATGACATGGTCTCAAGCTCAAAAGCTAGAAAGTTGACCCCGAAGAGAAGGAAGTACTAGTGTTGTGTTTGATCTTCTCTATGCTTTTGGTTGTAATATCTATGGCAGCAACTATTGCCTTGTGCTTTTGGTTGTAACATGGCAGCAACTATTGCCTTATGCTTTTGGTTGTAATCGTGGCAGCAACTATTGCCTTGTGGTAGATGAGATATGGATATGTATGGACATGTTAAATGCTCTATCTTGCTATGTTCTCTTCATATTGTGTCATGGTATATGAATATGTCCATCTGCAAATATATGTTTGAATTTGGATATTATGTGCAAAAATTTGTTGAAAAGCCAAAAAACAGTCAGAATGCTGTCCAGATTGAGCCAGATTGCTGCCAAAATTTTGACTTTTTTTTCGAACCACCCAGAAAAAATTGAAAAAATTCCATAAAAACAAACATATAAGAGCGCCTAATCTGAGAAAGTTTCATCGAATTTGGATCAACGGTTGAACGGTTCCATGCTTTTCAATTACAGTTTAACTAGTTTGACCAAATTTTGACCGAAATTTGAAAGTTGTCAGAATAATTTCAAAAAAATACAGAAAATTGTTCATATATGCGTGACTAATCTGGGAAAGTTTCATCCAAGTCGGATGAACGGTTCACTGGTTCCATGCATTTCAACTAGTCTGAGCAATTTTTGACAAAAATTTGAGGAGGAACAACAAGGGAAGGAGAGACTGTACTAGTTGGGGCAGTGGTGGCTGGGTATGAGGTGCAGGAGGGGGCAGTGGCAGCAGGGCAGCAAGGCCGACCAGGAGCAGCAAGGGCCAGCGAGGAGCAGCAAGGCAAGGGCCGGCGAGGAGCAGTACAAACGTGCAGGAGAGAGGAGTGGAGCACGAGTTCAATCCTTCCTGTGTGTTATGTTTGGGTCAAACAGGTACAAAGGCATAATAGTCCTCTGTTTTGTTCACTTATCTTGTCTATTATTTATAAAGTTTGTTTTTGTGTTGATAAGTGGCAAAATATCAAAGTCCAAACAAAAGGGTGTCACTAGATCAATTATAAAGTAACGGGTGGCAAATTATCAAAGTCCAAAGAAAGAGGTGGCAAATTATCAAATCCCCCACCGTGAAGTGTAGCGTAGATCGAAAGAATCCAACCTGACGACACACGAACGTAGACGAATGGCGAAGAGATCCGAGCAAATCCACCAAAGATAGATCCGCCGGAGACACACCTTCACACGCCCACAGACAATAGTAGACGCACCACCAGAATAGGGATTGGGCGGGGAGAACCTTATCCATCTTCAGGGAGACGCCGCTGTCTCGTCTTCCTGATCAGGACACAAACCTAACAAATCTCGAAGACACATCTAAAAACGAAGCCCTCCCACCGGCAAAGGCCGGGATCCACCCCGCCCCATGGCCCTAAGTCCACTGAAGATGAGGCAGACCGGCTGGTCGTCTATGTGTTCATACAGATAATAGTCAAAAGATTTTCTCATATACACAACCAATTTTTTCAACAGACTATCTATGCATAGAGATCGTCTATATTCTCGCTTGTGTATTTTAATATTATCTTGTAACTATCAATGCAACTACCATTTCAGCGGCTACTTTTTCACACGGTTTATAAATCGACATCACAAAATGGATTGCATGTGGGTGTTGAGATCCTCTGTAGGAATTGTATGCGCAGTACAAACAATGACGCGTTGGGTCGGGGCCAAACGACTGCGATCATAGCTACAGTTTAATTACAACAGAGGACATGGAGACCTCACATGCAGACACCAAGCATAGATCCGTCTGGACCATGGTTTAGCACAACATTTCTGGCTACATTTTATTGCAACCTATCATGTGAACTTACACTTTCTTCGGCGTTCAGGATTGGCATCAAACAAAATAGTCCACCGAACATCAGTAGGCTAACGAGTATTTTGATTGTGTGACATGTCATAAAGTTGCACAGTGCGACCATTCAATGATTGTATCGGCCTACTGTTCTGCCTGTAACTCTTCTCCAGAGGAGCCATCAAAGCAACAGCCTGCTCCTTTGTCATTTCTCTTATCTGCGAGACATCTCAAAGTATATGAATAAGTAACTCTTGTTGCGTAAACATAATGTGAAATTAAAATATACTATTTTCCATATTTGAGAAGATGGAATACCTCGCCAAGAATATTCCAGATCACATTCTCCGTGCATGGAGGTGCGGTGAGAGATCCAACATATCTGAAATACCTATCCTCATCCTGCATTAGTTCCTTCATATTCACCACTCCAACGGGGAGAGGGTCACCTTTCTCAGCTTTGCAGCCCTCCGCAGACAATTCAGCTAACTTATCCTTTATCTGTGAGTGCAACACAAATCAAAATATTGAAATGCATGTAGACCAAACATGCACAAAGTACTAAGTTCAAGTCCAATACATATTGATGGCAAATCAAATTACAAGTTGTAATCTTAGTTCTTGAACATGTGAGTGTTTCCTAGCTATCCACATAATACATACCCTTGTATTGAATGTATATAAACTACTCAATTAACTAATTAAGGGTCACTAGTCATTTCAATAATCTAGTGTTATAGTGACGCCAATTGGTTATAGTTTGGATTCTTACTTCCCGTGGTCAAAATGAACACATATATAAAGCATGAAAACAACATCCTGATACACTAACGGGAAACATCACCGCCTACTGAACTAAATCTAAAGCCACCACTCGTGTTATTTGAATCCTATCCTCAAGTTGATCATGATGGGGAATTGCAATGTGTAGTGTTCTACGGTGCGATAGTGACAGTAGCAGTCCATGCCTTTGTCTTATAAGGGTGATTTACCTGACAAAGGAAATGATCTGGTTTTCCGTGTCGATAAAGTATTGAAACAACAGTAATATTCCCATCATCTGTGTAGTGCACCATGTGGAGTTCCACGACAAATCTATAGGGGTAAGAGAGTGGTGCACACGGTTAGTACAACAAAAACTGAATGCTTCTCAATTCTCAATAGTGCACATGTGAACCTCTTGCCATTGATGGTATGCTCCGAGGGAGAGTGCCAATGCAATTGCTTCAATTTATACGTCTTTCCATCCACCATGACAGTCCCAACAGTGTCATTATATCGCAACTACATCAATCAGTTGGCCCAGTGATTTCATAATTAGCATTATTTTGAAGTAGGAGATTACATTTACGTAATAGAACATATATTTTTATGAACTTTTTATGATAGTCATTCTTACATTATAGAAAAGGCCACAATAGGATGAAGGTGGGGGTTCTTAATGTGTGTTATTTATTACTCCCTCCATCCGGAAATACTTGTCGAAGGCATGGATGTATCTAGACATATTTTAGTTCTAGATACATCCATTTCTATCCATTTCTTTGACAAGTATTTTTGAACAGAGGGAGGACAAGATACTAAGATGGTGGAGGTCAATGAAGTCATACGACCAAAACAACAAAGGAAAACAAGGCTAAAAAGGTCAGCTAAAGAAAAGAAAAAAGCAAACCAAGCAACTAATTGGAAAACAAAAAAATAAAGATAAGTGAGGTCAGGTATTGTTGTCCTTGTATTTATACATTTTATGTTCGGTGACATAAATAACCATTTGGTTAAGAGGGTCAGGGCAAACCGCAATGTTGAAGACGTTGTCAATCATTGTAGCATTTGTAGAAGTATAATATCTCTTTAGGGGCTCCATTCGTGGGTCGCGTACCACACAATCTCTCACGATGTTAATTGGAGACTGGTAGATTCCTTTTGCGCAAACCGTGAAATTAGGACTTAAGCTCCCCCAATGTTTCGGGCCAGTTCTCCCACTGTATCCAAAGCTCACGCCATTTGCTTTTAGTCGGAAAATATAGATAAGAAATCATGTGTCAACACAAAATTTTGTGCAAATTATACCAGCAATAGTAAAAACAAAGATGGCAAGGTTGTATGGAATGTTTTTTGTACAATGTTAGACTAATTCTGTATCTATGTCAATAGATACAGATTGCCGTGTCTCACCCTTCTGTAGCATACTGTCCATGTAGCGTATAACTTGTCCTCTATGAGTGGTACAAATATGTTCGGGAATTGGCTGGTGAGAGTTCATCATAGGCTAAAGGCTCAAATCCATGTGGGAATACGCGCTTTACCTTGGGCGATATGAAATTGTTGTGTTTTGACCGGACGAAAGTTCTAAAATGAACTGCAGATTATTTTCAATGGTACCAGATGGATATGTATGTGGTCCTATCTACAGTGCACAAAGGCTCGGACGACCACGGACAACCAATGGAGACGACATCATGTACTATATTGAACCAATTTGGATGGCGATTTGGCAATAAATCTAGTGAAGCATGAGACATCATGTAACTTACCGATGTCTAATGTTTTAAGAATTTTAGCATTTTGTACCCGTATATAACACATTTAGATCTTAAAACTTTCCAATGAGTGAAGATTGCATGCATGAGTCGATGCAGAGCCCTGATCTTTTCACCTTCTTGAATTGTTATGGAGTACATCTGAATATATCTAGGAATGATTATAATCTGAATGACATGCATGGTGTTTTGTACTACATCTTTTATGAAAGATTGCATAGCTTTTCCATTTTTAAGCTCTGATATCCCCTTGAAGAGAAATATGAAAAATAGTAACGACTTGATAGTGAAGTGAACCAACCATAAGAAACCAAAACTATCTTCTAGACGGGACCTATAGAGGTTCTCCTTTCTTACATAGACAATCATGAAACAGTCACCCTTTTATCCAAATGCCGAACCTATACAAATGCCATCATAAATTAATGACTATGTGCATCGACCGATGAGGAGGCCGTGGGGTTTCCCTCTTTTTCAGAAAATAAAATAGAGCAGTTGAACGACAAAGCAGCTTATGAGCCAAATTGAGTGTCTAGAAACTAGAAAGGTTGAAATCATGGAGAACGGAAGACAAAACTCGTGCCAGAGCCGCATGCATGCAGGACATAGAACACATACCAGTGTCGCACGCATGGGTCACAAGAAAACACATGCACAACAGTGCAACAGCAACACAGACTGCACTTCTCTCGGATGTCACCACCATCGTTCTCTTTGAGAAAATTTAAGCTCCAACGCATAGAGGTGCAGGAAAATATAGAAGGAACTGTGCTCGAGCTACAGAGAGAACTGCACAAAGCACACACATATATACATAGCGCGACTTGCGGTTGATGGTATACTATTCTGCTACAGCTCGCGCCGGTCTGCTTCGTGCATCCAGAGCGGCTGGAGGTCGACGCCATCATTAAACTCTCGGAAAACTCTAGTGCGGCGGCGCTGTGGTGTGATGTGACGGCCGGAGAAGGTAGATGGATCGATAGGGACGAATTGAGCTGCAGGCCAGCCATCTGATACGTCCGGCGGATCTTGACTCGGTGGCTCCCTCGGCCGAACGACCGTCACACGCACTATAGTAAGTACAACTACCATTATGGGACGGAGGGAGAGTAGTATAGTAGTATAGGAGTGTATACAAATGGTAAACACATGAGATCGGTCGGGGGCCGGACCGGACCGGACCGGCGGGGAGCGTCATCTCGTTCCCTTTCGCCGTCGACATATGGTTTGTCGTTGTGGGCGAGGACAGCGCGCGCGACGGCGACGGCCTGCCGATGCGGCAAGGCGGCCAGACGCTAGAGAAGAACGGGTCGGACGGATCACGGGTGTGGCAAAAGATACACGTACAGGGCCGGGTCTCCGAGACCTGTAATGACGGCTCTGCTGCAATAATCTCGTACGGTGCCAGCAACTGCCAGTGCTTGCAGCGCTCAACAGCGGCCGCATGATCGATTCAAAATGTCAGTAGGAATCGCGAGAAGCCCGATCTCGGTTCTACACATTATTGAAGTCTTTGAGCTATGGGTGGATCTTCTGGATGTCAACCTCGCTGCCGTTGCCGGGGACGGAATTGTTTGAATAGATTGCAAAAAACCATCATATTTGTGAACCCTAAATCACAAAGGGTAGCGCTAAAACTCAGTCGACTGAGTTTTAGTGAAATCCCAGTCGACCAGCCTAGGCATTAGATTTTGTTTCACTACTTTAAGATGTGTGCACCGATGGTGTTTTGTCGAAATCACTAATTAAAGAGTACTGGTTGCAAAGATTATTCCAACTCCCCTGGTTGCGACAAGTGGCGCACATGCAGCGCGCCACTTATCGCAACTTGAGAGTTTTTTCCTTTTTTCGTAGATCCGTTTATTCAAAACGTTTTATCTCTCAAACCGTGCGTCCAAATCTCAAACCGCTTTCATCATTGGATTCCTCGCGTTGAGATCTTCAAAACTAGATCCCATGTTGATAGGTTTTGACAAACTTTCTTTTAACGAAAAAAATCAGACAAAAAAACCGGACGAAAAAATCGAACCGGGAGCACGGGTTTTTTCCCTTTCTGAAAGAGGCACGCCCGTGCCTCTCACGAAATCACAAAGTGTGCCTCTCACGGAAGAGAAAAAAAGAGAAAACACGTTTTTTTCCGTTTCCGAGGAGGCACGGCCGTGACTCTCATGAAAGCACAACCGTGCCTCTTGCGGAAACAAAACCGTGACACTCGCGAAAGAAAAAAAAAGAAAACGCGTTTTTTTCCTTTCCGAGAGGCACAGCCGTGACTCTCGCGAAAGCAGAGCCCTGCCTCTCGCAAAAGAAAAAAAAAACAGAAAACGCGTTTTTTTCGTTT
>NC_057808.1:391570504-391581923 GCF_018294505.1 Triticum aestivum | reverse complement strand
CGTTTTCGAGAGGCACGGCCGTGACTCTCGCGAAAGCACACCCGTGCCTCTCGTGGAAGCAAAACCATGACTCTCGCGAAAGAAAAAAAATAGAAAACGTGTTTTTTCCGTTTTCGAGAGGCAAAACCGTGACTCTCGCGAAAGCAAAACCGTGTCTCTCGTGGAAGCAAAACCGTGACTGTCGCGGAAGGGAAAAAAATAAAACATATTTTTTCGCGCAAATTTTTTTTCCCAAATTTTTTATTGAAAAGCTAAGGAAGACTGGTAGAAACCAAAACATCAAAAAACCGTTTAAAAAGCCGAAAACACGTGCGAAAAAAAAATCCGGAGAGAGCGTCCAGAGAGCGACACGTGGCGAATGACTGAGAGCGCGCCAAGTGGCGCTGATCATTGCGAGACTCCCGAAGAAGTGCTCGTTAACTAGTTGCTCTCGTGTTTTGTGAACAGCCAACGTACTATGACGTTTCGTATTGGGCTGCTTTCTTTTGTCTTCATTTTTTTCTGTCGGGGTGAGGCTTGCTTGCGTGGTGGGCTGCCCAGGGGTTGGAGCCTTTTTCATTGTCTGTCGGTTTTTCTGTTCATTTGTTTGTTGGTCTGCCATTTTTTCTCTCTGTTTTTCATTTTTTGTTACTCCTTTTGTATATGTTTGATTTTCAAAAAAACTAACGCCCACACGTGTGGCATCTTGCACATCGCCCATACGCCTTCATCACCATTCATTTTGCCACGTATGAATAGATGACATCAATAGGAATCTTTTTGATTTTCGGCTTAAAAATGTTTTATCTCATACTTAAAAATTAAATTAAAAATCCGTTTCACCATTAAATCTGTCTCGACGAAATCTTCAAAACTAGACCCCATGTTGATATGTTTCGACGATTTTTTTTCCAAAAGTTGCCATGGTGTTTACACTGTAGTTGCCATAATGCTTAAACTAAAGTTGCCATGTGGCAATTTTAGTTTGTAGAGCATGGCAATTTAATTTTTTGATGATGACAATTCTAGTACTTTGACCATGAAAATTATTTTTTGTATGAACCATGGCAATTTGAAGTGCATGTATCATGACAATTTTAGTTTATGGTTCATGTCAAGTCTAGTTTCTTAATTCCCCGTTTTATAATATGTCAAAATTTACTTTTAAATGTAGAAGAAAATAGTTGAAACATATCATGGCAACTTCAATGTAAACATCATGTCAATTCATGTGCAATAGACATGGCAACTTTGGCCCCCAAAAAAGTTCGTCGAAATATATTGATATGAGATCTAGTTTCGAAGATCTCGTCGCGAGGGATTTAATGGTGAAAACGGATCTTCAATCGGATTTTTCATTTAAGAGATAAAACATTTTAAAAACTGAAAATCCAAAAAGATTTCCACATGCATGCATGCGGTGACGTGGCGTAGTCTGTATGTTATAAAGCGTGCGGGCGGGTTTGGCTCACACCACACGTGTGGGCATTAGCGTTGTCCTTCAGTTTCCCTTCTTTTTTCCTTCTTCATGTGTTTTGTGCTCTTCCTCATTTATTTATTTAGTTATATGTTGTTTCCTCTTTTCATTTTTTTATTTTATCCTGTTTTGATAATTAGTTCATGTTTTATTTTTTTGGTATTCTTTATATTTCTATTGCACTAGCTTTCATTGTATGTTTTTTGCATGGTCCTTTTCATTTATGTAACATGAGTTGTGTGAGTGTCTATAACGCAACCTATAATTACACGTGTCACAAATCCGTCTGTAACTACAAGAAATACAACACCGCTGTAACTTGAGGAGGGTGGGGTGAGGGATTTTGTCTAGTTGCATGTCCACCACTAGAGCTGCAATTGCACGTACAGCAACGTGCCTGCAACTGCAAGGGGTACGACGTGACTGCAACTGGAGGGAATGGATGTTGACCAGTTGCATGTCCACCACTAGAGTTGCAACTGCATGTTTTGCAACCCGCTTGCAGTCGCAAGGGATACAATACGATTGGAACTGGAGGGGGGGGGGTGCCGACTAGGTGCATGTCCACGACAAGAGTTGCAACTGCACGTGCCGCAACCCGCCTGCAACTGTAGGGGGGATGTCGACCAGTTGCATATCCAACACTAGAATTGCAACTGCATGCATCACAACCCGCCTACAACTACAAGGGTTAAAACGCGACTGCAACTGGAGGAGGAGGGATGTCGGCTAGTTGCATGTCCACCACTAGAGTTGCAACCAACTTGCCGCTGCAATGCGCACAACACGACTGCAACTAGAGTGAGAGAGGCCAGTTGCATGTCCACCACTAGAGTTGCAACTACACATGTCACAACCCAGCTGCACCTGCAAGGGATACAACACGATTGCAACTGGACGGTGAGGGGTCCAGTTGCATTCCACCACTAGAGTTGTAACTGCACGTGTCACAACCCACCTGCAACTGTAACGGGTACAACGTGACTGCAATTGGATGATGAGGGGGCGAGCTGCATGTCCACCACTAGAGTTTGCAACTACAAGTGTTGCAATCCGCCAGCAATTGCAAGGGTACAATGCGACTTCAACTGAAGGGGGGAGGAATTGCATGTCCATCACTAGAGTTGCAACTACACCTGATGCGATCACCCTAGGTAATATTGTTGTTTCACCATTGGTGCTAAATAAGATACCTTCGAAACGAGACTCTGATAGTGAGGAAAATACATCAAAATATATTGTGCCTACTTTACGTCAAAGGAAGGTGTTGCATTCAACAAATCAAAGAAGTATATTAGGCTCTATGCCTTGCTCACGAAATATCCAAGGAAGTCAGAAACAAGACATTTTATTCAGGGGTCCAAGTATTGGTGAGATGCCTATTGAGCTCATTCCTTTATATGAAGTGGAGCCTTGTTTTAAAACTCCATGCAACTACTTGTACAACTCTAATCAGGAAAGCAAGCTTACGTGAAGGTCAAAGTCTCCTAGTTTTTAGTTTTGTCCCAGTCGTATCCTAGTTGGATGCGTTTTTTTTCTTGTTGAGTCCGGTTTGTGATTCTGTTAGTTACGGGCTTAGCCTAGGTGCCTGCGTGTGCCTATAAATAAAGGCCATATGGCCATGTAAAAGTTAGGTTTTAGTTGATGGAAAATATTCTCAGATGCATCCGATGATGAGGCAGTCTATTTCCCGCGTTCCATAATTTGGTTTGTGATTGCTTGTGTTCCGGCGACTTGATTTCCAGGGCACTAGTTAGTTCGGTTCTTGACCTGCAAGGATCGATCTCATCTCTTTTCCTTCCGTCTGTTGCTGCTTAGTTCTCATCTGCTAATTATCCCGCTGCCGCCGCCGCCGCCACTGATCATCATTAGCATAATCCATCCATCTAGTCTAGCTCTAGTACTACTACACCACGTTCACTACTTCTGATCCATCTAGTCCAAGTTCTTCCACACGTACACATCTCTACACATATATATCTCTGTTTGCTCTGGTACATCTGCTTCCGATCAAGTATATTCTGCTAGCTCTTTGCGCCGGTGAAAGATCAGGGCCACTCCAAAAATCGTCTCAACGCTACTTGAGGCGTATCAGCTGGTATTAGAGAGCGCCAGGTTTATCACTGTGCGCGATGTCAACCGCAAGCAAGCGTGACGAGGATGAGGTGTGGGAGGATGACGGGCCGCCGCAATATGGTCCCGATCTGGACCCAGGTGTCCGTGCTATGTTCAAGGCTACATACCAGCACTCCGACAACCGCATGAAGGCCCTCGACGAGACGGTGACCGACGGGTTCCAGGCCATGCAAGCAGCCCTCCATCGCCTAGAGGCAAGGGCAGCCGGCGCAGCTGCTCCAGCGAGGGAACAACATGCCCTGCAGCAGCGAGCACCTCGACATGTTCGTGACGCGGACGTTGCCAACAACGACAATGATGCTGAGTCCGAGGATTGTTCTGATGCTCGCGGCGACTTGCCTCGCCGACCACGACAGGATGCTCGTCCCCGTGATGATGGACCAAGACGGCGCCGCGATGAGGACGGGGACGGAGGTATTGGTAGAATAAAAATTACTATACCTTCATTCACAGGCAAGGCCGGTCCTGAGGAGTACCTTGAGTGGGAGATGCGTGTGGAGCAGATTTTTGATAACCACCGTTACTCCGAGGAGCGGAAGATTCGTTTTGCTTCTCTTGAATGTTCAGGTTATGCATTAATTTGGTGGGATCAACTCAACCGCAATGACGCACGACCAGAATCGTGGCGTGAGATGAAGCGTACAATGCGTGCTCGCTTTGTGCCAGCTTATTTTCAGAAGGAGCAACACACAAAGCTTTGACGTCTTGTTCAAGGAGCCATGACGGTGGATGAGTATTACCAACGAATGCAAGTTCTGATGATCAGAACTAATGTGCATGAGTCTGATGATGCAACAATGACACGCTTCTTTGAGGGTCTGAATGAGGATATACGTGACCGTGTTGATTTGATGCAGTATAATGATATGCAAGAGCTTCTTCATCAAGCGGAGCGTGCCGAACAGTGGGTCAAAGCCAAGCAAGTTTCCAAAGGCCGCACCAATTTCAGCATGGGGCGACGTTCCTATTCGCATGACGATGATAATGTCAAGCCAGCTTCATCCTATAGGTCAGCTGCTACCGATCACAAGGAGATGAGCAAAGAATCTATGGCCGCGAGCAAAGTGGCTTCAAGGGCTGATTCAAGTGCACAGTCTGCTATGTGTACTAGTGAGATTGTTTGTTACACATGTGGAGGTAGGGGACACAAACGCATTGATTGTCCGAATAAGAAGAGAGTGCTCCTTGTTAATGATGGATATGTTTCCGAAGACAAAACTGACTCAGAGTCTGATGAGCCCAAGGAAGGGGAAAGTGAATCTAATCCTATCATGTGCTATCATTTATATTATGATGACCTGCCATGCATCATGGTGCAGCGAGGTAAAGAGGATCAAATTCCAAGTTCGGGACAGCGGTGAATTTTTTTCCAGTTACAATGCAAGATCAAAAACAAGTGTTGCAAGTTGATTATTGATGGAGGGAGCTACACCAACAACATAAGCAAGCGTGTGGTGGATGCTTTAGGACTGAAGGCATGGCCACATCCATAGCCACATTGCATTGAGTGGTTGTACAACTGCGGACGTTTGAAGGTGACTCACAAGGTACGCGTAAAGTTCAATATTGGTACGTATTACGATGAGGTGATTTGCGATGTTGTGCCAATGGATGTGTGTCAGTTGCTATTGGGTCGTCCGTGGCAATATGATCGCACTGCTATACATGAGGGGAGGTCTAACACTTATGTGTTCTGAGATGTTGGCATCAAAAGGGTGCTGCAACCTATGGGTAACAATGCTATCAAGATTGATCATGTGTTTTCTGTACGAAAGGAGCCTTTGAAGACCGCCCCGAAACCGAGGACGGTTTCGCTTGAAGGGGGAGAGGATGATGCGATCACCCTAGGTAATATTGTTGTTTCACCATTGGTGCTAAATAAGATACCTTCGAAACGAGACTCTGATAGTCACTAGTAGAAAACAGGGCTTTCGTTCGGACATGGCAAGCCCATTAGTCCCGGTTCAGTCACGATCCGGGACCCATGGGGGCATTCGTCCCGGTTCGTGAGCCCAGGGGGCCGGCCGGGGCCTCGTGGGCATTGGTCCCGGTTCGTATGGACCCATTTGTCCCGGTTCTAGGCATGAACCGGGACCAATGGTCCTCGCTCCTGGCCCACAACCATTGGTCCCGGTTCGTGGCTCGAACCGGGACAGAAGGCCGAGCTTTAGTCCCGGTTTCTACCACGAACCGGGACAAATGAGTTGCCTATATATACCCCATCGCCACAGCAGAGCACTCCACAGTGCTCTGTTTTTTCTAGCCGGCGAGGGGAGGGCATTTGGGTGCTCTAGCTCACCTCCTATGCACATGAGGTGTTCGATGAAATGTCTGAGCCACACTAGTTAATCTTTCTCCTCTCGAAACTCGACCTCCGAGCTCCATTTTCCCCGAGATTTGTCTAGGTTTAGCGGTCCGTCACGTCCCGTCCCCGTCTTCACCGCCGTCGATCGCCCGCGCCGATCTCGTCGCCAGCACCACCGTGGTGAGGCTCTTGTTCTTATCTTCTTTCTGAAAGAAAAAAAATTCTTACTTTAGATAGATACTTGTCTAATTTTGTTACTTTTATTATTCCTTCTTATTACATAGTGCGATGGTTTTGGTATCCGCCCCCTTCGGCCCTCGTCCTGTCTATGATTCGGATGTGGTATATATTATCTTTTTATAACTATTTGGTTCATTTATTGTTTATGACAAATATGCCGACCAACGTGACATAGATTTTATTTATCTAGGAGGTGGTTGAACCGGAAATTCCAACCGACCCTATTGTCGAGAGGTTAAATTTAGTTGAAGAAGAAAACAATTACTTGAAGGAAAAAATAAAAAAAAATTGAGGAGGAGAAGATGATATTGGAGTTGCATGTTGCGGATGTCGTCGATGATCACAAGATCAAGATGGATGCAATGCGCTTGAAGATTAGAAAGATTAGAAAATATGCCATTCATATCGAGGCTTGGTATCATTATGCCGTTGGATCAATTGTTACCTTGGTTGCGATTATGATCGCATTTGTTTTCGCATTGAAATGTTTTACATAGTTTCAATGTATGGTTTAATTAATTAGATGCTCTGGAGAGCTATATGTTGTTAGATGAGAACTATGTATGTACTTTGGTTTTATTGTGATGATGAACTTCTATTAATTTGGTCACTTAATTATCTATTCATGATGTTCTGTAATGATTTTTGACACACTTAATTATATATAATGCACACAGATGAACCGGCAATGGATGTACGGTGACAGACACACCTCCTAGTACATTAAGGGCGTGCATGATTTTCTCGAAGTGGCTGAGGCAAACAAGCAGAATGGTTTTATGTGTTGTCCATGCCCTACATGTGGGAATACGAAGTCTTACTCTGACCGGAAAATCCTTCACACCCACCTGCTTTACAAGGGTTTCATGCCACACTATAATGTTTGGACGAGGCACGGAGAAATAGGGGTTATGATGGAAGACGGCGAAGAAGAAGAGGACGATGACAATTATGTGCCCCCTGAATACGGTGATGCTGCAACGGGGGAAGCTGCTGAAGATCAAGAGGAACCAGACGATGTGCCCAATGATGCTGCAAGGGGGGAAGCTGCTGAAGATCAAGAGGAACTAGTGCCCAATGATGATGATCTCCGCCGGGTCATTGTCGATGCAAGGACGCAATGCGAAAGTCAAAAGGAGAAGCTGAAGTTTGATCGCATGTTAGAGGATCACAAAAAAGGTTTGTACCCCAATTGCGAAGATGGCAACACAAAGCTCGGTACCGTATTGGAATTGCTGCAGTGGAAGGCAGAGAATGCTGTGCCTGACAAAGGATTTGAGAAGCTATTGAAAATATTGAAGAAGAAGCTTCCAAAGGATAACGAATTGCCCGACAGTACATACACAGCAAAGAAGGTCGTATGCCCTCTAGGATTGGAGGTGCAGAAGATACATGCATGCTCTAATGACTGCATCCTCTACCGCGGTGCGTACAAGGATCTGAACGCATGCCCGGTATGCGGTGCATTGCGGTATAAGATCAGACGAGATGACCCTGGTGATGTTGACGGCGAGCCCCCCAGGAAGAGGGTTCCTGCGAAGGTGATGTGGTATGCTCCTATAATACCACGATTGAAACGTCTGTGCAGAAACGAAGAGCATGCCAAGTTGATGCAATGGCACAGTGAGGACCGTAAGAAAGATGGGAAGTTGAGAGCACCCGCTGACGGGTCGCAGTGGAGAAAAATCGAGAGAAAGTACTGGGCTGAGTTTGCAGCTGACCCAAGGAACGTATGGTTTGGTTTATGCGCGGATGGTGTTAATCCTTTCGGGGAGCAGAGCAGCAATCAAAGCACCTGGCCCGTGACTCTATGTATGTATAACCTTCCTCCTTGGATGTGCATGAAGCGGAAGTTCATTATGATGCCAGTTCTCATCCAAGGCCCTAAGCAACCCGGCAACGACATTGATGTGTACCTAAGGCCATTAGTTGAAGAACTTTTACACCTGTGGAATGGAAACGGTGTACGTACGTGGGATGAGCACAAACAAGAGGAATTTAACCTGCACGCGTTGCTGTTTGTAACCATCAACGATTGGCCCGCTCTGAGTAACCTTTCAGGACAGACAAACAAGGGATACCACGCAAGCACGCACTATTTAGATGACACTGAAAGTATATACCTGGAAAAATGCAGGAAGAATGTGTACCTGGGCCATCGTCGATTTCTTCCGACCAACCATCAATGTCGAAAGAAAGCCAAGCATTTCAAAGGCGAGGCAGATCACCGGAAGAAGCCCGCCATGCGTACCGGTGATCACGTACTTGCTATGGTCAATGATTTACACGTAATATTTGGAAAGGGTCCCGGCGGACTAGCTGTTCCGAATGACGCTGAGGGACACACACCCATGTGGAAGAAGAAATCTATATTTTGGGACCTACCCTACTGGAAAGACCTAGAGGTCCGCTCTTCAATCGACGTGATGCACGTGACGAAGAACCTTTGCGTGAACCTGCTAGGCTTCTTGGGCGTGTATGGGAAGACAAAAGATACACCTGAGGCACGGGAGGACCCACAATGTTTGCACGAAAAAGACGGCATGCCTCCGAAGCAGTATCAAGGTCCTGCCAGCTACGCTCTTACGAAAGAAGAGAAATAAATCTTCTTTGAATGCCTGCTCAGTATGAAGGTCCCGACTGGCTTCTCGTCGAATATAAAGGGAATAATAAATATGCCAGAGAAAAAGTTCCAGAACCTAAAGTCTCATGACTGCCACGTGATTATGACGCAACTGCTTCTGGTTGCATTGAGGGGGCTTCTACCGGAAAACGTCCGATTAGCCATTGTGAAGCTATGTGCATTCCTCAATGCAATCTCTCAGAAGGTGAGCGTTCCAGAAATCATACCAAGGCTAAGGAGTGATGTGGCGCAATGTCTTGTCAGTTTCGAGCTGGTGTTCCCACCATCCTTCTTCAATATCATGACGCACGTCCTAGTTCATCTAGTCGACGAGATTGTCATTCTGGGGCCCGTATTTCTACACAATATGTTCCCCTTTGAGAGGTTCATGGGAGTCCTAAAGAAATATGTCCGTAACCGCGCTAGGCCAGAAGGAAGAATCTCCATGGGCCATCAAACAGGGGATGTCATTGGGTTTTGTGTTGACTTCATTCCTGGCCTTAAGAAGATAGGTCTCCCTAAATCGCGGTATGAGGGGAGACTGACTGGAAAAGGCACGCTAGGAGCGGACTCAATAATATGCAGGGACGGGCATTCTTGGTGTCAAGCACACTACACAGTTCTACAGAACTCTACCTTGGTGACCCCGTATATCGATGAACCCAAGAACAGTCTGCGCTCCAAACACCCGGAGCAGTGTGACGACGGGATTATATGTGAACACATCAGGACTTTCAGCAGTTGGTTGGAAACACGTCTCAGAGGTGACACCACTGTTTGTGATGAGTTGTACTCGTTGTCCAGGGGACCATCTTCGACTGTATTGACTTACAAAGGATACGAGATAAATGGGAATACATTTTACACGATCGCTCAAGATCAAAAGAGCGCCAACCAAAACAGCTGTGTCAGCTTTGATGCAGCAACCGAGAGGGGAAAGGACACGTATTATGGTTACATAATGGACATATGGAAACTTGACTACGGACATGATTTTAAGGTCCCTTTGTTTAAGTGCAAATGAGTCAATCTGTCAGGAGGCGGGGTACAGGTAGACCCACAGTACGGAATGACAACAGTGGATCTGAACACTCTTGGGTACACTGACGAACCGTTCGTCCTAGCCAATGATGTGGCACAGGTTATCTATGTGAAGGACATGTTTACCAGACCGAGAAAAAGAAAAGATAAGGAAGCGAATACATCATACGATGAGCCAAAGCGCCACATAATTCTTTCAGGAAAAAGGGACATTATGGGAGTGGAGGGCAAGACAGACATGTCTGAAGATTATGAAAAGTTTCATGAAATTCCTCTCTTCAAAGTCAAGGCTGACCCAAGCATCCTGATAAACGATGAAGATTATCCATGGTCACAGCGCAATAAGCAAATGACACAAGCGAAGAAAAAGTGAAGACTTTCTCCCGCAACTATTATGATGATACCATGCCAACTTTGTAACAGACGAGTATGATATCATTGTCCGTTTTGTACACGAAGTGCATCTAGTTTTTGCTGTAACCCTCTCAACTTTCTTGTACATGCTATGTGGATGAAATGATGATACCATCCTAACTTTCAACCTTTTCAGAGTTCATTTGAAATGCTTTTCAATTTTAGGGTCTTATAGCTCAAAATAATTAGTAAATGCATGAAAAATGGTGCATGAAAAATAGCAAATAAAATAAATAAATAATTAGAAACAAAATAATATAAACTTTATTAAAATATATAAGTAGAAACAAAATAAAATAAACTTTAATAAAATTTATGAAACTAAAATTAACAAAGTATTTTCTGTTCAAAACATTATAAGAAACCTCTAGTATTATTGAAACTAAAATCATATAAAATTGATGCAACTAAAATTATCGAAGTATTTTCTATTCAAAATCATTAAAAGCAAAAAGAATTTTCATAAAAAACTTTTTTTGATAGAAACTTTAATAGCAAAAAGAATTATCATAAAGTAAAATAAATAAGTAATTAGAAACAAAATAAAATAAAATAAATAAGTATTTTGTTGTATGTAGAAACAAAATAAAATAAACAAAGCAAAAAAGAAAACAAAAAACTGGGAAAAAAATGCCACCTACTGGGCCACCACGGCCTGAATACGACTAGAAACCCATCAATGGGCCAGGATTCAGGCCCGCAGAAGGCCCAGCAGGCCCACATGCATAGCAGTGCAAGATTAGGCCCGTAAGCCTGCAATGAAGAGGAGCTCGAGAGGGTTGGCGCAACAGCGCTTATAAACAACTCTCGAGCTCTCTCAACTAGTAAGGTGGGACTAAACTTTGGCCGCGACGCGGGCAGCACATATCCTTTGGTCCCGGTTGGTGGGACCAACCGGGACTAAAGGGGTGTATTGGGCCCGGTTCGTGGCACAAACCGGAACTAATGCCCCCCCTTTAGTCCCGGTTGGTGCCCCCAACCGGGACCAATGGCCGCCGCTTCCCGCCCTTTGGGCTGCTGAAAAGAGACCTTTGGTCCCGGTTGGTGGCACCAACCGGGACTAAAGGGTGCATTGGTCCCGGTTGGTGCCACGAACCGGGACCAAAGCTCTTGGTATATAACCAACACTTGTGAAAATTTTCATCTTCATCTCGCAGTTGCCCCTGACGACCCCTCGACGACATCGACGCCGCCAGGCTGCCCC
>NC_057808.1:391564653-391569739 GCF_018294505.1 Triticum aestivum | reverse complement strand
GCCGTCCCCCGCGCCCGTCGTTGCCGTCGCCCGCGCCCTCGCCGTCGCCGACTGTAATGATGTTTTAAATATATTTTTAGATATATGTATTTTTTTATGTATGTTTATATATGTATGTATGTATTTTTTACATGTTTTTTGTATGTATGTATGTATGTATTTTTTCAACTGTAATGATGTTTTAAAAATACATATATGCAAAAGTTAGATTTTTAGAAAGGAATTTGAATAGGTTTTCAGCAAGGAATTTGAATCTGGTTCAAATTTCATTTGAATGAAATTTGAAAATTTTGAACTATGGATCAGAAGGTTTTTGGTGAAATGGAGTGTGGGTACTGTCACGAAGTTGGAGTAATTTTTGTGGTTGTAAGAGTTAGGAAAAGTTTTATATATGCAAAAGTTACATTTTTAGAAAAGTTGTATGTATCTAGCTAGGAAAGGAAGAAGAAGAAAAAGAAGGAGAGGAAAAACGAAAATAAGAAGAGGAAGAAAGGAGAAGAAGAGGAGAGGAAGAAGAGGAGAAATAAATAAGAAGAGGAAAAAAGAAGAAAAAAAAGAGGAGAAGAAGAAAGGAATAGAGGAGAAGAAGAAAAAAATAGATATATCTATTTTTTCTTCTTCTCCTGTATTCCTTTCTTCTTCTCCTCTTCTTTTTCTTCTTTTTTTCTTCGATCTTCTCCTCTATTCCTTTCTTCTTCTCCACTTTTTATTTCTTCTTCGTCTTCTTATTTTTTATCGGGTATGTCGTTGTCGATATACCCCCTCCCTGATAACATTATTTTCCCATGTATGTATGTCGTCGTTGTCGATATATATAACTCCCTCCCAGATAACTTCGACATGATGGACGGTCGATATTTATACCCCCTCTCGACCGTGATAACTTATACCACAGGAGCACCCCCCGGCCCTCTCGCTCGACCAAAACTCTCGAGGACACCCAAACCCTAGAAAAAAACGATGTCGGTCTCCTACCCCCTTCCGCCGCGCCCCTACCCTTGAAGCGTTGCCGAGGCCACCCCAAACCCGGAATAAGCTAGGTCTACGTTTGCACTAATATATCCACCTGCTGTCATGTTTGTGTAATAATTGCCATGTTGTAATATTTGCAGAAACAATGGAGCACGGACGAGACGAGCAAGCAGAAGAGGTGTTGGGGGACATAATCTTAGCCGGAGGTGATATCTTGTCGTATCTTAACGACAATGATGGTCTAGAAAAACAGGGTGAAGAAGCAGGCTACGGTGATCGAAGAGTGGAGGAGGAAAGACATGATTATGATGGCTCTGGTAACCCAATGCTGGTGTAAGAAGGAGCCCGTGGTGACGGCTCCGGTGACCGAACAGAGTCTGGCCAGGTAAATATATTAGTTAAGCCTGTGCTGACTAGCTAATTGATGCATTCATTGTTTTGGTATGTACACATATTAATTAACTCTTGTCTTTCTTCCTTTTTGTAGCCCTCCGGATCGAGCACAACTTCGGTAAAGAGACGAGGCCCGAAGAGAAAGTTGCGCTCAGATGAAAGGTTTGAGATCACAGCAATCGCGCGCGACGGCCAACCGATTGAACCCATCCGGACAAAGGATGCATTTGCTGCTCAGTGCGGGGTTCTAGTTAGGGACAAGATCCCGATCAGCATCCACCAATGGTATAAGCCTAAGAAGGAAGACCCTGAGGTGTCTTATGTCAATGATATGCAGAAAGATGATCTTTGGACTGAGCTGAAGGCAAATTTCACCCTACCGCCAGAGGAGGATCCGGAGAAGCCAGTTAAAGAGCAATTAATCAAGTCTCATGCTCTTAAGAAGATGGCAGACCTATTCAGGAGGTGGAAGAATGAGCTGAAAACGTTTGTCGACAAAGAAGAGACACCAGAATTCATCGGCCGGTATGAGAAGATCAGAGATCACTGGCCCGCATTTGTGGCCCACAAGACATCGAAAAAGAGTAAGAAGATGTCGGCGACAAACAAGAAGAATGCTGCGAAGAAGAAGCTTCACCATCGCACGGGGTCAGGTGGCTACCTCAAAGCCCGGCCTAAGTGGGCCAAGGCTGAGAATGATCTGCTTGATAAAGGGATCGAACCACAGACAATGAACTGGCCAGACCGTTGCCGGACTTGGTTCTTCGGGCTGGCGGAAAATTGGACCATGTATCAGGGAGGTGCGTTTGGACGGACGAGCTTTTGAGAATACCAGTCAAGAGGCTTCAGTAGTATATCGATGCAGCGCAGGAAGGGCCGTTCATTCCAGACAGAGAGAACGACGAGCTCACAATGGCCCTCGGGAATCCTGAGCACCCTGGATGGACACGAGGCACGCCAGGCTCCGTTCCGTGGAAGGCTAGTTTTCCGGACGCAGGCGGTTACAAAAGCCAGGAGAGGAGGAAAAAAGTGGAGCAGATCCAAATTCAGAAGCTGCACGAAAGGGTTCAAGCGCTAGAGGAACGAGACGGCAATCGACATGCCGAAACTACCCCCGAAGCTACCCCGCCATCTCAGCGGAGAAGCAGCGTGGCTTCCATCGAGCTACTTCAGCCGGAGCATGTCTTGACGGCTCCTGCTAGCTACCCCATGGATGCTATCACAGAGTCTCAACATTGCCACCTTATGACGCAATGGCAGAACTTCAAAGTCAAGGCGGCTGTTGGCTCTGTTTTACCTCCTGAACCCGGCGCAACCTACCACTGCCGGCCGATTCCAGAAGGATATGCTAGGGTGATGGTGGATGAAACAACGGAGGGATTTGAGGACCTCCGGCTTGACCACCCTATCGGTGAAGGGGAGACTCGGCTGGGTTCTGCTCTGAAGACTCCATACCTATGGCGGAAGGAGCTCATCAACCTTCCGAACTGGGCGTCTCCGGTGAGTAAGGGCACTCCGCCTCCTCCTCCGGCGAGTGATCAGGGCACTCAGCCTCCTTCTCCGACGCATGGCGGCACTCCGCCTCCTCCTCCGACGAATGATCAGGGCACTCAGCCTCCTTCTCCGGCGTGTGGCGGCACTCCACCTCCTTCTCCGCCTGCGCCGGCGCGCCAGAGCAGCCAGCCTCCTTCTTCTCCGCCTCGTCAGCAAGGGCGGAAGAGACCCACCGCCGCTCCGGCTGCTCCGGCGCGTCGTAGTCCTTCTCCTCCGCCTCGTAAGCAAGGAAAGAAGACAGCCTTAGCCGCTCCGTCTGCTCTGCCGGCGTCTAGCAGTACAGCCAGAGGCGGGAGGCAATACATATTCGGTCCTTCTCTGAAGACTCCAGAGAAGTTACCATACGAGAGGACCGAGGAGGAAACCACGAAGATCGTGCGAGCCGAAGTGACGAACTTCTTTGAAGGGGTGAAAGCAAATAAACATCCACCTCCGGAGGAGAAGGTAGATCCGGTGAAAGTGAAGCGCACTCTGGTTGCCCTGACAAAACCACCAAAGTCTCCGCCGAAAGGCAACTATGAGCGCATTCTTGCAAAGACATTTGCCAAAGCGGAGCGGTCGGGAAGTACTGTCAGTGATCAAAGGTTAAAAAAACGACGTGCTGGGAAAAAAATTGCCCAGCTCGGCGAACAAGCGAACCAATCGTGCCCCCCGCTCAAGGTGTCTAGCGACATCGTCGCTAATGATCCGAGGATGGTGCCCGGTTATAGCAATCTTGGAGATTACCTGCCCGACGATGTACATTATGATATCTTGGAGGTGGACGAACACAAATACCATTACGGGAAGCCTCTCGTCAAAGATGAAAGATCTCTAACAACGATGATGCAAAGATTACATGATTGGTAAATGAAAACCTGTAGAGAGTCTGGGGGGAGGGATACTTTGACGCTGAGAGTTAAACCGGAGCATGACCTCGTTGGAATTGAACTGTTGAATGTTCCATTTGAGGAGTTCTTCCAGTCAATCAAAAGGCCCTCGATAAATCAACAATCACTTGCTACTGTCTGTAAGTAGTACTACTTCTGTCATTAAGTCTCTCTATATAGGTAAGCTCTTTCATTGCATGTATTTATAATTATCCTCACTATATTATGCAGATTGAAGATCGCCGAATTGAAGAAAAGACAAATCGGTGATATTGGGTTCTTTAACACAAATCTCATAGATGCAACTCAGGTTAAATATCATGCCGAAGATACCGAGGCCAACTTGCTATGATCGTTGGTAATAAATGAAAACAAAGATATAATACTCTTTCCTTACAACTTCAAGTGAGTGTTACTGTCTTGTGCATATTCGGTTTCCCTTATTAGTCCAGGTTATAGTAATGTAATTGATGACTTATGCATGCGTGCGCAGCTTCCACTATATTCTCCTAGAGATTAAGCTTGAGCAGGGAGTAGTAACCGTCTTAGACTCGAGACGAAAAGATCCCCAGGACTATGCGGACATGACTCAAATACTCGAGAAGTAAGTTAAATCGATCATTATCCAAACTATCAGCAACTTTGTTCATTTCCTGATATCAAGTAATTGTTTTCTTTGTCTGGCAGGGTTTGGAGAAAATTCACCAAAAAAGCTCCGGGACTGCGAAGAAGCTGCAATTTAAACATCCGAAAGTAAGTACTATAGTAGCATGTTCCGCGCATCTCCTAGTGATTCAAGCGCTAGTTTCATCAATACCATTTAGCATGCTTGCTTATCAGTTTGATTGACCTCTATTTCTTGTAAAGTGGTTGTGGCAGGAACCCGGGAATAATTACTATGGATACTACATTTGTGAGTCCATCCGCTACATGACCTGTGAGCGGGGCTACTCTGACGAACAATATGAAGTGCGTAAGCAATAATATTCACAATTTTATTTTATTACCATCATTTGTGTTGAGTTTCATTTATTCATATATATATATATATATATATATATATATATATATATATATATATATATATATATATATATGTATTGACCCCCTTCTTCAAATTAGATCTTTCGGATGCGGGATGAACTCCTAGCACCAGATCGTATGCGAGCAATTCAAGAGGAATTGGCGGCATTCTTTCTTGACCACGTGATCGCTGAAAACGGAGAATACTATGTGGACCCTGTGTTCTTACAATTTAATTAGGAGATTATATTGTAAGAGATAATTATTGTATATAT
>NC_057808.1:391563976-391564643 GCF_018294505.1 Triticum aestivum | reverse complement strand
ACTACGTTTGCGAGTCCATCCGCCACACGACCTATGAACGGGGCTACTCTGACGAACAATATGAATTGCGTAAGCAATAATATTCACAATTTTATTTTATTACCATCATTTGTGTTGAGTTTCATTTATTCATATATATATATATATATATATATATATATATATATATATATATATATATATATATATATATTGACCCCCTTCTTCAAATTAGATCTTTCGGATGCGGGATGAACTCCTACCACCAGATCGTATGCGAGCAATTCAAGAGGAATTGGCGGCATTCTTCCTTGACCACGTGATCGCTGAAAACAGAGAATACTATGTGGACCCTGTGTTCATATATAATTAGGAGATTATATTGTAAGAGATAATTATTGTATATATGTAGCCGGTAGTGTCGGATAGATATACGAGAACTTGTTGTTCGACCAATCTCTCTGAGAAGGAGAGGTGGTCGATATCACTTCTCTCTGTATGCATATGTTCATGTCGATCTTCTGTTTCCTTCATTTGCTTACTAGCTAGCGTGTCTAGTCCTCTCTATACGTATATAGTACGTAGCGTCGACCAAGCACGGAGATAAGAGAGGACACTTCTCTCTATTAATTAGCTAGCTAACACCATATATGAAACACCTAAATTAACCCCCAAAACCCCCAACCCC
>NC_057808.1:391563493-391563966 GCF_018294505.1 Triticum aestivum | reverse complement strand
ATATATATATGTATTGACCCCCTTCTTCAAATTAGATCTTTCGGATGCGGGATGAACTCCTAGCACCAGATCGTATGCGAGCAATTCAAGAGGAATTGGCGGCATTCTTTCTTGACCACGTGATCGCTGAAAACGGAGAATACTATGTGGACCCTGTGTTCTTACAATTTAATTAGGAGATTATATTGTAAGAGATAATTATTGTATATATTTAGCCGGTAGTGTCGGATAGATATACGAGAACTTGTTGTTCGACCAATCTCTCGGAGAAGGAGAGGTGGTCGATATCACTTCTCTCTATATGCATATGTTCATGACGATCTTCTGTTTCCTTCATTTGATTACTAGCTAGCGTGTCTAGTCCTCTCCATACGTATATAGTACGTAGCGTCGACCAAGCACGGAGATAAGAGAGGACACTTCTCTCTATTAATTAGCTAGCTAACACAATATATGAAACACCTAAATTAACC
>NC_057808.1:391543191-391563130 GCF_018294505.1 Triticum aestivum | reverse complement strand
CCCTCCCCCCTTTAAAAAAACAAAACCCCAACCACTGAAATGCTGACGCGTGGATGCCTATTGGTCCCGGTTAGTGCCACCAATCGGGACCAAAGGCCCTCCTGACTGGGCTCGCCGCACCGGCCACGTGGAGGCCCATCTGTCCCGGTTCGTGTAAGAACCGGGACTAAAGGGTCGTTACTAATGCCCTAACCCTTTAGTAACCCTTTAGTCCCGGTTCAAAAACCGGGACAAAAGGTCCTTACCAACCGGGACAATAGGCCCTTTTTCTACTAGTGAGTGAGGAAAATACATCAAAATATATTGTGCCTGCTTTACGTCAAAGGAAGGTGTTGCATTCAACAAATCAAAGAAGTATATTAGGCTCCATGCCTTGCTCACGAAATATCCAAGGAAATCAGAAACAAGACATTTTATTCAGGGGTCCAAGTATTGGTGAGATGCCTATTGAGCTAATTCCTTTAGATGAAGTGGAGCCTTGTTTTAAAACTCCATGCAACTACTTGTACAACTCTAATCAGGAAAGCAAGCTTACGTGAAGGTCAAAGTCTCCTAGTTTTTAGTTTTGTCCCAGTCGTATCCTAGTTGGATGCGTTTTTTTTTCTTGTTGAGTCCGGTTTGTGATTCTGTTAGTTACGGGCTTAGCCTAGGTGCCTGCGTGTGCCTATAAATAAAGGCCATATGGCCATGTAAAAGTTAGGTTTTAGTTGATGGAAAATATTCTCAGATGCATCCGATGATGAGGCAGTCTATTTCCTGCGTTCCATAATGGTTTGTGATTGCTTGTGTTCCGGCGACTTGATTTCTAGGGCACTAGTTGTTCGGTTCTTGACCTGCAAGGATCGATCTCATCTCTTTTCCTTTCGTCTGCTGCTGCTTAGTTCTCATCTGCTAATTATTCCGTCCCCGCCGCCGCCGCCACTGATCATCATTAGCATAATCCATCCATCTAGTCTAGCTCTGGACTCTAGTACTACTACACCACGTCCACTACTTCCGATCCATCTAATCCAAGTTCTTCCACACGTACACATCTCTACACATATATATCTCTGTCTACTCTAGTACATCTGCTTCCGATCAAGTATATTCTGCTAGCTCTTTGCGCCGGTGAAAGATCAGGGCCACTCCAAAAATCGTCTCAACGCTACTTGAGGCGTATCAACAGGTGCCGCAACCTACCATCAACAACAAGGGGTACAACATGAATGAAACTAGTGTAGGTATGATTTTTTAATTTGTTAATTTTCATTTATATTAACAATGCAAGAAATGTAAAAAGAAATAATATCAAAATAATGAAGAAAGCAGTAAAATGGACCGGAAGTGAAGGTTGTAGAATTGATCTGCCCAAAAAAAAGAAAGAAAACGGGCTGCTTTTGCTAGCCCACGAGCGACGGACTTGACGAGGGGCTTATAGCAAGAAGAAAAACCAACTACCGATCCAGCCCAACATGGAGAAGTCACAACCTAGCGAACGCAGAGGCATACATGGTCAGCTGGTCACAGCCACATGCATGCCACGACTTCGTCTAAATGTACTCATTCTATTTTCTTCTATCAATGTAAAGATATGCAAGCTTTGCGTATTCGTGAAAAAATGGAGCAATTTAACGCTAGACCTGACTTGTGGGTCGTTCAGCACGTACTAAGGGCATATCCAATCGCAACCCACAAATTTCCTCCCGCATTTGTCGGCGGACACAGGACTAGTCCACGAACACGGATGCGGGGGGCCGCCAACCAATCGTAGCCACATACATTTCAACAAAGTTTGGATCAACCGAACAAAATTCGTTCAAACACATTCAGATTTCATATAAACACGTATGGATTTCATATAAACATGGTATAGTTAATACCTAATCTAAATGGTCGCCGACGCTCGTTTCCCATGTCCAGCTATGAGCCTCGAGAACTGAAGTTTCGCCTTCTCGAGTTCCGCCTCCGTAACCTCCGTCTCTAGAGACCAGGGAACTGAAGTTGTCCACCTACATGTCGCTGCCAAGCGACTAATCGGTCGCCGATGCTGAGCCCACCAAGCTTGGCGTCGACGGGAGGGGAGGAGCGGTGACCTTCCTAGGACCAGAGCGACGACGACCTACAGTCCACTACTCTTCCTCACTGTCGGACGTGCCACCTTCGTGGTCGTCACGGTGCGACGCGGACTCAGCGATATCCTCCTGCTCGTCATCAGTCTTGCCGAACACAGCTTCGCCCGCGTCGTCGCTCTCCTTGTAGGCGTCCTCCACCTCCGCCACCCGCTGGTGGTACAACAAGCGGGCGAGGCGGATCTCACGGGCGGAGCGGTAGGACTCGAGAAGCGCCTCCTGCTCCACTAGGTCCGCGTCCGGCGCGACCGCCCTGCCAGCGGCGAGCCGCTCCTCCGCCTGCACGTGCTCCTAGAGAGGTGGTTATTGTAGGTGGCGGCGGCCTACGCCTCGTGCTCCTCCTGCACCATATCCATGTAATGGGCACGGGCCTCACCGGTTGTCATGGTGCAATGCATCAGTTGAAGGAAATATGCCCTAGAGGCAATAATAAAGTTGTTATTTATATTTCCTTATATCATGATAAATGTTTATTATTCATGCTAGAATTGTATTAACTGGAAGCTTAGTACATGTGTGAATACATAGACAAACAGAGTGTCACTAGTATGCCTCTACTTGACTAGCTCGTTGAATCAAAGATGGTTAAGTTTCCTAGCCATAGACATGAGTTGTCATTTGATTAACGGGATCACATCATTAGAGAATGATGTGATTGACTTGACTCATCCGTTAGCTTAGCACGATGATCGTTTAGTTTGTTGCTATTGCTTTCTTCATGACTTATACATGTTCCTATGACTATGAGATTATACAACTCCCGAATACCGGAGGAACACTTAGTGTGCTATCAAACGTCACAACGTAACTGGGTGATTATAAAGATGCACTACAGGTGTCTCCGATGGTGTTTGTTGAGTTGGCATAGATCGAGATTAGGATTTGTCACTCCGTTTGTCGGAGAGGTATCTCTGCACTAGTAGAAAACATGGCTTTGGTCACAGGGCAGTATTCACATTAGTCCCGGTTCAGTCACGAACCGGGACTAATGTGAGCATTGGTCCCGGTTCGTGCGGCTAAGGCATTAGTCCCGGTTCACCTCGGCCCTTTTGTCCCGGTTGGTGCCACGAACCGGGACTAAAGGGTGCGATGCCCATTAGTACCGGTTGGTGGCACCAACCGGTACTAATGGGCTTTGAGGCATTAGTACCGGTTCATGGCACGAACCGGTACTAAAGGTCCCATTTTCAAACTCTACCCCCCTGTGGACCGCCTTTTCAGTTTTAGAAAAACAAAATAAAATGATGGAAATGTCAAAAAAATAAAATAAAATAAGTTTCCCATGTGATATGTGGTCTAGTTGTTGGGAAAATTTACAAATATGAATTTCGACTTTATTTGCAAAATCTCTCTAGAATTTGTAAAATGGGCGTAACTTTTGCATACGAACTCGGATGAAAAAGTTTTTTATATGAAAAATCATCTACTCGAAAAGTTACATCCGAATTTAACAGACATTTTCAAAATCCTCAAAAACCTAACAGAAAAAAGTTACGGGGCTCTTAAGATCTAGAGTGGAAAAAATCAAAAAAAATTCAAACTTACTAGTGGCGCACCATTTGCTAGGTGCGCCACTAGTAACAGAAAAAATATAGTTTAATTTTTTTTTGCAAAAAATGTGGTCAAATCTGGTCAAACTGTGGTCAAACAATGGTCAAACTAATTATTCTAGAATATTAGTGTTACTAAATAATTATTTCAGTTATTTTGAATTTTGTCAAATATCGTCAAACTGTGGTCAAACAATGGTCAAACTAATTATTCAAGAAATATTAGTGTTACTAAATAATTATTGTTTTTAAAAACAATAGTTTCAAACTCAAAAAGTGAAATGTGTCACTTCATGCTCAAGCTAAATTCCTGAGGGTTAATAGGATTGACATCTTACTATTGTCAGGAAAACAACAAGTGCAGACTTGGAAACGAGGGAGAATAGAACCCGGAAGTTAAGCGTGCTCAGGCTGGGGGAGTGGGAGGATGGGTGACCGTTCGGGAAGTTAGATGATTTGGAATGATGAGGGGTGACTAGAGATTAGAGGATAAATTCAGCAGTGATGAGGGGTGGTCATTAGAGATTAGAGGTTAAAATAATTTAGAAATTTGAAAATAAAAAAAAATCAAAAAAAAATCATAAAATTTCCTTTAGTCCCGGTTGGTGTTAGTGGAGCTCCACGTGGCCGCGGCCTTTAGTCCCGGTTCGTGTAAGAACCGGGACTAAAGGGGAGAGGCATTAGTAACGACCCTTTAGTCCCGGTTCAAAAACCGGGACTAAAGGGCCTTACCAACCGGGCCAAAAGCCCCTTTTTCTACTAGTGCTGGGCCCTCTCGGTAATGCACATCACTATAAGCCTACAAGCAATGTGACTAATGAGTTAGTTGCGGGATGATGCATTACGGAACGAGTAAAGAGACTTGCCGGTAACGAGATTCAACTAGGTATTGAGATACCAACGATCGAATCTCGGGCAAGTAACATACCGATGACAATGGGAACAAGGTATGTTGTTATGCGGTTTGACCGAGAAAGATCTTCGTAGAATATGTAGGAACCAATATGAGCATCCAGGTTCTGCTATTGGTTATTGACCGGAAATGAGTCTCGGTCATGTCAACATAGTTCTCGAACCCGTAGGGTCCGCATGCTTAACCTTCGATGACGATCGGTATTATGAGTTTATGTGTTTTGATGTACCGAAGGTAGTTCGGAGTCCCGGATGTGATCACAGACATGACGAGGAGTCTCAAAATGGCCGAGACATAAAGGTTGATATATTGGACGGATATGTTCGAACACCGGAAGTGTTCCAGAGAAGTTTCGGATAAAACCGGAGTGCCGGAGGGTTATCGGAACCCACGGGGGAACTAATGGGCCTCGATGGGCCTTAGTGGAAAGAGAGAGGGGCGGCTAGGGCAGGCCGCGCGGCTCCTCCCCCTTGAGTCTGAATTGGACTAGGAAGGGGAGGCGGCGCCCCCCTTTTCCTTTCCCCTCTCCCTCTCCTTCCTCCCCCCTCTCCCTTTTGGTGGAAACCTACTAGGACATGGAGTCCTAGTAGGATTCCCCTCTTGGGGGCGCGCCAAGGAGGGCCGGCCGGGCTCCCCCTCCCTCCTTTATATACGTGGGGAGGGGGGCACCCTAGATGGCACAAGTTGATTGTTTAGCCGTGTGCGGTGCCCCCTCCACGACTTCCACCTCGGTCATATCATTGTAGTGCTTAGGCAAAGCCCTGCGTCGGTAACTTCATCATCACCGTCATCACGCCGTCGTGCTGACGAAACTCTCCCTCGGCCTCAGCTGGATCTAGAGTTCGTGGGATGTCACCGAGCTGAAAGAGTGTAGATCACGGAGGTGCCGTACTTTCGGTACTAGGATCGGTCGGATTGTGAAGACGTACGACTACATCAACCGCGTTGTCATAACGCTTCTGCTTTCGGTCTACGAGGGTACATGGACAACACTCTCCCCTCTCGTTGCTATGCATCACCTAGATGGATCTTGCGTGTGGGCAGGAATTTTTTTGAAATTACTGCATTCCCCAACAGTGGCATCCAAGCCAGGTCTATGCGTAGATGTTATATGCACGAGTAGAACACAAAGAATTGTGGGCGATAATAGTCATACTGCTTACCAGCATGTCATACTTTTATTCGGCGGTATTGTTGGATGAAGCGGCCCGGACCGACATTACGCGTACGCTTACGCGAGACTGGTTCTACCCGCGTGCTTTGCACACAGGTGGCTGGCGGGTGTCAGTTTCTCCAACTTTAGTTGAATCGAGTGTGACTACGCCCGATCCTTGTTGAAGGTTAAAACAACACACTTGACGAAAAATCGTTGTGGTTTTGATGCGTAGGTAAGAACAGTTCTTGCTCAGCCCGTAGCAGCCACGTAAAACTTGCAACAACAAAGTAGAGGACGTCTAACATGTTTTTGCAGGGCATGTTGTGATGTGTTATGGTCAACACATGATGCTAAATTTTATTGTATGAGATGATCATGTTTTGTAACAGAGTTATCGGCAACTGGCAGGGGCCATATGGTTGTCGCTTTATTGTATGCAATGCAATGGCCCTGTAATTGTTTTTACTTTATCACTAAGCGGTAGCGATAGTCATAGAAGCAATAGTTGGCGAGATGACAACGATGCTACAATGGAGATCAAGGTGTCGCACCGGTGACGATGGTGATCATGACGGTGCTTTGGAGATGAGGATCAAAGGCACAAGATGATGATGGCCATATCATATCACTTATATTGATTGCATGTGATGTTTATCCTTTATGCATCTTATTTTTATTAGTTCGGCGGTAGCATTATAAGATGATCTCTCACTAAATTTCATGGTACAAGTGTTCTCCCTGAGTATGCATCATTGCGAAAGTTCGTCGTGCCGAGACACCACATGATGACTGGGTGTGATAAGCTCTATGTTCACATACAACGGGTGCACGCCAGTTTTGCACACGCAGAATACTCGGGTTAAACTTGACGAGCCTAGCATATGCAGATATGGCCTCGGAACACTGAGACCGAAAGGTCGAGCGTGAATCATATAGTAGATATGATCAACATAGTGATGTTCACCATTGAAAACTACTCCATATCACGTGATGATTGGACATGGTTTAGTTGATTTGGATCATGTGATCACTTAGATGATTAGAGGGATGTCTATCTAAGTGGGAGTTCTTAAGTAATATAATTAATTGAACTTTAATTTATCATGAACTTAGTACCTGATAGTATTTTGCATGTCTATGTTGTTCTAGACCAATGGCCCGTGCTACTGTTCCTTTGATTTTTCATGCGTTCCTAGAGAAAGCTAAGTTGAAAGATGATGGTAGCAACTACACGGACTGGGTCCGTAACTTGAGGATTATCCTCATTGATGCACAGAAGAATTACGTCATTTAAGCACCGCTAGATGTACCACCCGCGCTGGCAACTGCAGACATTGTGAATGCCTGACAGTCGCGTGTTGATGACTACTCGATAGTTTAGTGTGCCATGCTTTACAGCTTAGAACAGGGACTTCAACGTCGTTTTGAACGTCATGGAGCATATGAGATGTTCCGGGAGTTGAAGTTAATATTTCAAGCAAATGCCCGGATTGAGAGATATGAAGTCTCCAATAAGTTCTACAGCTGCAAAATGGAGGAGAATAGTTCTGTCAGTGAACATATACTCAGAATGTCTGGGTACCACAACCACTTGACTCAGCTGGGAGTTCATATTCCTGATGATAGGGTCATTGACAGAGTTCTTCAATCACTGCCACCAAGCTACAAGAGCTTTGTGATGAACTATAATATGCACGGGATGGATAAGACAATTCCCGAGCTCTTCGCAATGCTAAAGGCTGCGGAGGTAGAAATCAAGAAGGAGCATCAAGTGTTGATGGTCAACAAGACCACCAGTTTCAAGAAAAAAGGGTAAAGGAAAGAAGGGGAACTTCAAGAAGAACGGCAAGCAAGTTGCTGCTCAAGTGAAGAAGCCCAAGTCTGGACCTAAACCTGAGACTGAGTGCTTCTACTGCAAAGGGACTGGTCACTGGAAGCGGAACTGCCCCAAGTATTTGGCGGATAAGAAGGATGGCAAGGTGAACAAAGGTATATGTGATATACATGTTATTGATGTGTACCTTACTAATGCTGGCAGTAGTGCCTGGGTATTTCATACTGGTTCTGTTGCTAATATTTGCAACTCGAAACAGGGACTACAAATTAAGCGAAGATTGGCTAAGGACGAGGTGATGATGCGCGTGGGAAATGGTTCCAAAGTCGATGTGATTGCCGTCGGCACGCTACCTCTACATCTACCTTTGAGATTAGTTTTAGACCTGAATAATTGTTATTTGGTGCCAGCGTTAAGCATGAACATTATATCTAGATCTTGTTTGATGCGAGATGGTTATTCATTTAAATCCGAGAATAATGGTTGTTCTATTTATATGAGTAATATATTTTATGGTTATGCACCCTTGAAGAGTGGTCTATTTTTGTTGAATCTCGATAGTAGTGACACACATATTCATAATATTGAAGCCAAAAGATGCAGAGTTGATAATGATAGTGCACCTTATTTGTGGCACTGCCGTTTGGGTCATATTGGTGTAAAGCGCATGAAGAAACTCCATTCTGATGGACTTTTGGAATCACTTGATTATGAATCACTTGGTACTTGCAAACCGTGCGTCATGGGCAAGATGACTAAAACTCCGTTCTCCGGAACAATGGAGCGAGCAACAGATTTTGGAAATCATACATACTGATGTATGGTCCAATGAACATTGAGTCTCGTGGTGGGTATCGTTATTTTCTGACCTTCGCAGATGATTTGAGTAGATATGGGTATATCTACTTGATGAAACATAAGTCTGAAACATTTGAAAGGTTCAAAGAATTTCAGAGTGAAGTGGAAGATCATCGTAACAAGAAAATAAAGTTTCTATGATCTGATCGTGGAGGAGAATATTTGAGTTACGAGTTTGGTCTTCATTTGAAATAATGCGGAATAGTTTCGCAACTCACGCCACCCGGAACACCACAACGTAATGGTGTGTCCGAACGTCATAATCATACTTTACTAGATATGGTGCGATCTATGATGTCTCTAACTGATTTACCGCTATCGTTTTGGGGTTATGCTTTAGAGACGGCTGCATTCACGTTAAATAGGGCACCATCTAAATCCGTTGAGACGACACCTTATGAACTGTGGTTTGGCAAGAAACCCAAGTTGTCGTTTCTTAAAGTTTGGGGCTGCGATGCTTATGTGAAAAAGCTTCAACCTGATAAGCTCGAAAGCAAATCGGAGAAATGTGTCTTCATAGTATACCCAAAGGAGACTGTTGGGTACACCTTCTATCACAGATCCGAAGGCAAGACATTCGTTGCTAAGAATGGATCCTTTATAGAGAAGGAGTTTCTCTCGCAAGAAGTGAGTGGGAGGAAAGTAGAACTTGATGAGGTAACCATACCTGCTCCCTTATTGGAAAGTAGTTCATCACAGAAATCAGTTCCTATGACTACTACACCAATCAGCGAGGAAGCTAATGATGATGATCATGTAACTTCAGATCAAGTTACTACTGAACCTCGTAGGTCAAGCAGAGTAAGATCCGCACCAGAGTTGTACGGTAATCCAGTTTTCGAGGTCATGTTACTTGACCATGACGAACCTACGAACTATGAGGAAGCAATGATGAGCCCAGATTCCGGGAAATGGCTTGAGGCCATGAAATGTGAGATGGGATCCATGTATGAGAACAAAGTGTGGACTTTGGTTGACTTGCCTGATGATCGGCAAGCCATCAAGAATTAATGGATTTCAAGAAGAAGACTGACGCTGACGGTAATGTTATTGTCTACAAAGCTCGACTTGTTGGGAAAGATTTTTGACTAGTTCAAGGAATTGACTATGATGAGACCTTCTCACCCGTAGCGATGCTTAAGTCCGTCCGAATCATGTTAGCAATTGCTGCATTTTATGATTATGAAATTTGGCAAATGGATGTAAAGACTGCATTCCTGAATGGATTTCTGGAAGAAGAGTTGTATATGATGCAACCCGAAGGTTTTATCAATCCAAAGGATGCTAACAAAGTGTGCAAACTCCACCGATCCATTTATGGAGTGGTGCAGGCATCTCGGAGTTGGAATAATCGTTTTGATAGTGTTTCTAAAATTATATGTGGATGACATATTGTTGATTGGAAATGGTATAGAATTTCTGGATAGCATAAAAGGATACTTGAATAAGAGTTTTTCAATAAAAGACCTCGATGAAGCTGCTTATATATTGGGCATCAAGATCTATAGAGATAGATCAAGACGCTTAATTGGACTTTCACAAAGCACATACCTTGATAAAGTTTTGAAGAAGTTCAAAATGGATCAAGCAAAGAAAGGGTTCTTGCCTGTGTTACAAGGTGTGAAGTTGAGTCAGACTCAATGCCCGACCACTGCAGAAGATAGAGAGAAAATGAAAGTCATTCCCTATGCTTCAGCCATAGGTTCTATCATGTATGCAATTCTGTGTACCAGACCTGATGTGTGCCTTGCTATTAGTTTAGCAGGGAGGTACCAAAGTAATCCAGGAGTGTATCGCTGGACAGCGGTCAAGAACATCCTGAAATACATGAAAAGGACTAAGGATATGTTTCTCGTTTATGGAGGTGACAAAGAGCTTGTCGTAAATGGTTACGTTGATGCAAGCTTTGACACTGATCCGGATGACTCTAAGTCACAAACCGGATACGTATTTATATTGAACGGTGGAGCTGTAAGTTTGTGCAGTTCTAAGCAAAGCGTCGTGGCGGGATCTACGTGTGAAGCGAAGTACATATCTGCTTCGGAAGCAGCAAATGAAGGAGTTCATATCCGATCTAGGTGTCATAACTAGAGCATCGGGTCCAATGAAAATCTTTTGTGACCATACTGGTGCAATTGCCTTGGCAAAGGAATCCAGATTTCACAAGAGAACCAAGCACATCAAGAGACGCTTCAACTCCATCCGCGATCAAGTCAAGGAGGGAGACATAGAGATTTGCAAGATACATATAGATCTGAATGTTGCAGACCCGTTGACTAAGCCTCTCTCACGAGCAAAACATGATCAGCACCAAGACTCCATGGGTGTTAGAATCATTACTGTGTAATCTAGATTATTGACTCTAGTGCAAGTGGGAGACTGAAGGAAATATGCCCTAGAGGCAATAATAAAGTTATTATTTATATTTCCTTATATCATGATAAATTTTTATTATTCATGCTAGAATTGTATTAACCGGAAACTTAGTACATGTGTGAATACATAGACAAACAGAGTGTCACTAGTATGCCTCTACTTGACTAGCTCGTTGAATCAAAGATGGTTAAGTTTCCTAGCCATAGACATGAGTTGTCATTTGATTAACGGGATCACATCATTAGAGAATGATGTGATTGACTTGACCCATCCGTTAGCTTAGCACGATGATCGTTTAGTTTGTTGCTATTACTTTCTTCATGACTTGTACATGTTCCTATGACTATGAGACTATGCAACTCCTGAATACCGGAGGAACACTTAGTGTGCTATCAAATGTCACAACGTAACTGGGTGATTATAAAGATGCTCTACAGGTGTCTCCGATGGTGTTTGTTGAGTTGGCATAGATCGAGATTAGGATTTGTCACTCCGTTTGTCGGAGAGGTATCTCTGGGCCCTCTCGGTAATGCACATCACTATAAGCCTTGCAAGCAATGTGACTAATGAGTTAGTTGCGGGATGATGCATTACGGAACGAGTAAAGAGACTTGCCGGTAACGAGATTGAACTAGGTATTGAGATACCGACGATCGAATCTCGGGCAGTAACATACCGCTGATAAAAGGAACAACGTATGTTGTTATGCGGTTTGACCGATAAAGATCTTCGTAGAATATGTAGGAACCAATATGAGCATCCAGGTTCCGCTATTGGTTATTGACCGGAGATGAGTCTCGGTCATGTCTACATAGTTCTCGAACCCGTAGGGTCCGCACTCTTAACGTTCGATGACGATCGGTATTATGAGTTTATGTGTTTTGATGTACCGAAGGTAGTTCGGAGTCCCGGATGTGATCATGGACATGACGAGGAGTCTCGAAATGGTTGAGACATAAAGATTGATATATTGGACGAATATGTTCTGACACCGGAAGTTTTCCAGAGAAGTTTCAGATAAAACCGCAGTGCTGGAGGATTATCAGAATCCCCGGGGGAACTAATGGGCCTCGATGGGCCTTAGTGGAGAGAGAGAGGGGCGGCCAGGGCAGGCCGCGCCCCCTCCCCCTTGAGTCTGAATTGGACTAGGAAGGGGGCGGTGCCCCCCTTTTCCTTCCCCCTCTCCCTCTCCTTCCTTCCCCCTCTCTCCCTTTTGGTGGAAACCTACTAGGACTTGGAGTCCTAGTAGGATTCCCCTCTTGGGGGCGCGCCAAGGAGGGCCGGACAGCTTCCCCGTCCCTCCTTTATATACGTGGGGAGGGGGGCACCCTAGATGACACAAGTTGATTGTTTAGCCGTGTGCGGTGCCCCCCTCCACAGATTTCCACCTCGGTCATATCATTGTAGTGCAGCCCTGCATCGGTAACTTCATCATCACCGTCATCACGCCGTCTTGCTGACAAAACTCTCCCTCGACCTCAGCTGGATCTAGAGTTTGTGGGACGTCACCGAGCTGAACGTGTGCAGATCGCGGAGGTGCCGTACTTTCGGTACTAGGATCGGTCGGATCGTGAAGACGTACGACTACGTCAACCGCGTTGTCATAATGCTTCCGCTTTCGGTCTACGAGGGTACATGGACAACACTCTCCCCTCTCGTTGCTATGCATCACCTAGATGGATCTTGCGTGTGCGTAGGAATTTTTTTGAAATTACTGCGTTCCCCAACATCAGCAACGGTGCCGCGAAGGAGGTGAGTGGCACTGTGCTACCTCTTGAGCACTGTGTTGGTTTTCCCTTGAAGAGGAAAGGGTGATGCAGCAAAGTAGCATAAGTATTTCCCTCAGTTTTTGAGAACCAAGGTATCAATCCAGTAGGAGGCCATGCTCAAGTCCCTTGTACCTACACAAACAAATAAGAACCTTGCAACCAACGCGATTAAGGGGTTGTCAATCCCTTCACGGCCACTTGCAAAAGTGAGATCTGATAGAGATGATAAGATAATATTTTTGGTATTTTTATGATAAAGATTAAAAGTAAAGATTGCAAAATAAAAGTCGCCGAAAATAGCTTGTTGACAGGAAATTAATATGATGGAGAATAGACCAGGGGGCCATAGATTTCACTAGTGGCTTCTCTCAAGATAGCATAAGTATTACAGTGGGTGAACAAATTACTGTCGAGCAATTGATAGAATTGAGCATAGTTATGAGAATATCTAGGTATGATCATGTATATAGGCATCACGTCCGTGACAAGTAGACCGACTCCTGCCTTCATCTATTACTATTACTCCACACATCGACCGCTATCCAGCATGCATCTAGAGTATTAAGTTCATAAGAACGGAGTAATGCTTTAAGCAAGATGACATGATGTAGAGGGATAAACTCAAGCAATATGATATAAACCCCATATTTTTATCCTCGATGGCAACAATACAATACGTGTCGTTTCCCTTACTGTCACTGGGATCGAGCACCGCAAGATTGAACCCAAAGCTAAGCACTTCTCCCATTGCAAGAAAGATAAATCTATTAGGCCAAACCAAACTGATAATTCGAAGAGACTTGCAAAGATAACCAATCATACATAAAAGAATTCAGAGGAGATTCAAATATTGTTCATAGATAATCTTGATCATAAGCCCACAATTCATCGGATCTCGACAAACACACCGCGAAAGAAGATTACATCGAATAGATCTCCAAGAGAATCGAGGAGAACTTTGTATTGAGATCCAAAGAGAGAGAAGAAGCCATATACCTAATAATTATGGACCCGAAGGTCTGAGGTAAACTACTCACACATCATCGGAGAGGCTATGGTGTTGATGTAGAAGCCCTCCGTGATCAATGCCCCCTCTGACAGAACGCCGGAAAAGGCCCCAAGATGGGATCTCACGGGTACAGAGAGTTGCGGCGGTGGAAATAGGATTTTGGCTCCTGTTCTGATGTTTCCAGGGTATATGAGCATATATAGGCGAAAGAGGTCGGTCGGGAGAGCTATGAGGGGCCCACGAGGGTGGGGGGGCGCGCCCAGGGGGGCAGGCACGCCTCCCTACCTCGTGGCCTCCTCGTTGATTGCTTGACATCCACTCCAAGTCCTCTGGATCACATTTGTTCCGAAAATCACGTTCCCGAAGGTTTCATTCCGTTTGGACTCCGTTTGATATTCCTTTCCTTCGAAACACTGAAATAGGAAAAAACAACAATTTGGGCTGGGCCTCCGGTTAATAGGTTAGTCCCAAAAATAATATAAAAGTGTATAATAAAGCCCATTGAACATCCAAAACAGATAATATAATAGCATGGAACAATAAAAAATTATAGATACGTTGGAGACGTATCACGCCGGTTTGTTGGCGGCGGCGTCATCCATTGGGACGTCATCATCCTCCGGCTGTCTGCCGGCCAGCCAGCCGACAGCAATGGCGGGCATCTCCTTATTTTGGCTTGACATCAGCCCATCCCAGATAGCTTCCGCGAGGAAGGAATCCATGGTGGGAGTGGTGCAGAGATGGATCGGAGGCGGATGACTGCGGCTATGGTCGGGGCATTGGTTTATATAGCAATGGTGGGCGGCAGAGGGACGGACGGATAGCGCCAGACGAGACCCCTCGGAACCACGTCCCATCAATGTGGGCGGCAGACAGACAGACGGGCGGCCGTTGTGTCGTTTGAACGCGCACCAGTCGCTTGCACCAAGAAACGATGCGGGCGACGCTCTCTCGGCCGCGTGCCGCTTCAATGCCAGCGCCAGTGAGTGGTCGCGTTCGCTCTGCCGGGCATGAATGTGGGCGCTGACGCTCTGGAGCGGCGCTGACCGAGAATACATGGGAGGGGAGGGGTTTTAGGGGCCAGGGCGGTCAGAAGAGGGCTTGGGAGCGGTTCGTACTTACATAAAATACCTCATGTTTGTCTCCGGTTTGCGTGAGAAAATAGACCGTGTCATGGATGGCTTCTGCGGTCTGGACAGTGCAGTCCGACCGCATGCAAGAGATTTGCGGGTCCAGTGTTGGAGATGCCCTAACGGCGCTCACTGGTTATTGACCAGTCAAGATCGCATCCATAGCCGCGCCGCCACCGTCTCTCCGCGCTGTTGTATCGCGGCATCTCTGCCGCATGCCTGCCCCTGAGGCGCTTGCTGCCACCACCTGCTGCTGGCCGGCCGCCTAACCTCTGATGCCATCGCTGAATGGCCCTGCTCGTCCCCAACCTCCTCCTCCGCATTCTCACTCTCGCATGAGCCCCGCTCTCACTGATCGCAGCGAACGCGCACATGTTCTCCAGGCCAGACAAGCTAGCCAAAGTGCCCTACCTACGCCGTTGCCGTACAGACTGGGTGACGCCGACGCACTCACGTCGGTCCTGGATCCGGCGCATTGCCCTCCTCGAATAGATGCTACCGCACGCGGGCGTGCAGTACGAACACCGCCACTGTGAATTTCGTGCAGTGCTCCAGCCCGTGTCACCCTGGAGCCGAGCTCCACCACGACGACGACGACCATGCCTCGCCAGCTCGAGGTAGCCTTCTGCCCCCGCTCGCCTCTCTGTTGGATCCCACGAGGCTCCACCTAATTGTAGAAGATATGTGCAACTCACGATATATTGATCGGGTGCATATGCACGTATATATAAATACATAGGGGAGCCATGTCCTCAACTATACAAGGAAGGAGTGGGCTTGCTGTACAAGAAATACACATGCAATATCTACATATCAACACCCCCCATAGTCGAAGCGGCACCACGGTCGATGCAAAGACTGGATCGGAACTCCTCGAAGGACGCGGTAGGCAAGCCCTTGGTCATGATGTCAGCAAACTGTTGGGAGGTAGGAACATGTAGCACGCGTACATGGCCAAGTGCCACCTGCTCCCGAACAAAATGGATATCAATCTCAATATGCTTGGTGCGTCGATGATGAACCGGGTTGGCGGAGAGGTAGACCGCGGAGACGTTGTCACAGTAGACAATGGTGGCCTTGTCAACCGGAGACAAGAGCTCATGAAGGAACTGACGAACCCAGGAACACTCTGCAACGACATTGGCAACTGCGCGGTACTCTGCTTTAGCAGTGGACCGAGAGACAATGGGTTGTAGCTTGGACGACCAGGAGATGAGTGACAGTCCAAGATAGACGCAATAGCCAAAGGTGGAACGGCGTGTATCAGGGAAGCCAGCCCAGTCAGCCTCGGAGTATGCAGTGAGGTCCAGAGATGACGAAGCCTGAAGTGACAACCCGAGATCCATAGTGCCCCGGATATAGCGAAGAATACACTTGACCGAGGTCCAGTGAGCATCACGGCGAGCATGCATATGGAGGCACACCTGCTGTATAGCGTACTGAAGCTCCGGATGAGTGAGAGTGAGGTATTGAAGAGCACCAACAATCTACCGGTAGAACAGAGCATCTGAAGCTGGAGAACCATCTATGGCATAGAGCTTAGCCTTCGTATCGACAGTCGTGGCAGCCGGTTTGCAGTTAAGCATCCCGGCACAGTCCAGAAGCTTGTGAGCGTACTCCGCTGATAAAGAAAGAAGCCATCTGCTCGGCGAATAACCTCGATCCCGAGGAAATAGTGAAGAGGACCCAAGTCCTTAATGGCGAACTCAGCATGAAGACGGCCAGTGAGCTGTCGAAGGAGAGCAGTCGAGCATGCTATCAAGATGATGTCGTCGACGTAGAGCAGCAGGAAAGCAATAGAATCGCCCTGGTGGTAGACAAACAACGAAGCATCGGAGCGAGCGGAGCAGAAGCCAAGCTGATGTAGGAATGCTGCGATGCGCTGGTACCAGGCATGAGGAGGCTGCTTGAGCCCATACAAGGAGCGAGAGAGCAGGCACACATGATCCGGAGAGGACTCATCAACGAATCCGGTGGGCTGCTGACAAAACACCTGTTCCTCAAGATGACCATTGTGACGCCCCCGATTCAATCATACACTAATCATACACGCAAATGTGTACGATCAAGATCGAGGACTCACGGAAAGATATCACAACACAACTCTAGACACAAATTAAAATAAAACAAGCTTTATATTACAAGCCAGGGGCCTCGAAGGCTCGAATACATAAGCTCGAAAACACAAGAGTCAGCGGAAGCAATAATATCTGAGTACAGACATAAGTTAAACAAGATTGCCTTAAGAAGGCTAGCACAAAAGTAGCAATGATCGAAAAGGCAAGGCCTCCTGCCTGGGACCTCTTAACTACTCCTGGTCGTCGTCAGCGGCCTGCACGTAGTAGTAGGCACCTTCGGTGTAGTAGGAGTCGTCGTCGACGGTGGCGTCTGTCTCCTGGGCTCCAGCATCTGGTTGCGTCAACCAGATGGAATGGAAAGGGCGAAAAGAGGGAGAAAAGCAACCGTGAGTACTCATCGAAAGTAGTCGCAAGCAAAGAGCTACACTACATATGCATGGGTATATGTGTAAAGGGCCATACGGTGGACTGAACTGCAGAATGTCAGAATAAGAGGGGGATAACTAATCCTGTCGAAGACTACGCTTCTGGCCACCTCCATCTTGTAGCATGTAGAAGAGAGTAGATGGTAAGTTCACCAAGTAGCCTCGCATAGCATAATCCTACCCGGCGATCCCCTCCTCGTCGCCCTGTTAGAGAGCGATCACCGGGTTGTATCTGGCACTTGGAAGGGTGTGTTTTATTAAGTATCCAGTTCTAGTTGTCATAAGGTCAAGGTACAACTCCAGGTCGTCCTTTTACCGAGGGACACGGCTATTCGAATAGATAAACTTCCATGCAGGGGTGCACCACATAAGCCAACACGCTCGATCCCATTTGGCCGGGCACACTTTCCTGGGTCATGCCCAGCCTCGGAAGATCAACACGTCGCAACCCCACCTAGGCACAACAGAGAGGTCAGCACGCCGGTCTAAATCCTATGGCGCAGGGGTCTGGGCCCATCGCCCATTGCACACCTGCATGTTGCGAACGCGGCCGGAAGCAGACCTGGCCTAGCAGGCGTTCCAGTCCAATCCAGCGCGCGCCACTCAGTCACTGACGTCACGAAGGCTTCGGCTGATACCACGACGTCGAGTGCCCATAACTGTTCACGCGTAGTTGGTTAGTGCGTATAGGCCAAATGGCCAGACTCAGATCAAATACCAAGAACTCGTTAAGCGTGTTAAGTATCCGTGAACGCCGACCAGGGCCAGGCCCACCTCTCTCCTAGGTGGTCTCAACCTGCCCTGTCGCTCCGCCACAAAGTAACAGTCGGGGGCCGTCAGGAACCCAGGCCCACCTCTACCGGGATGGAGCCACCTGTCCTTTCAGCCCCCTCATCAGAATCACTTGCGGGTACTCAACGAGCTGACCCGACTATAGTCACCACATGTGTCATGTATATAAAGTATATAGTATATACCCGTGATCACCTCCCTAGTGATCACGCCCGATAGTATAGCATGGTAGACGGACAAGACTGTAGGGCCACCGATGGAACACTAGCATCCTATACTAAGCAGTAGGATAGCAGGTAAGGGTAACAACTGTAGCAACAATGACAGGCTATGTAGCAGAATAGGATTAACCGAAAGCAGTAACATGCTACACTCTTCTAATGCAAGCAGTATAGAGGAGAATAGGCGATATCTGGTGATCAGGGGGGGCTTGCCTGGTTGCTCTGGCAAGAAGGAAGGGTCGTCAACACCGTAGTCGAACTGGGGGTCGCCGGCAATCTCGGGGTCTACCGAAAAGAAGTAACATAATAAATAACAGAGCAATCAAAGCAACACAAACCATAACATGGTGATACACGGTGCTAGGGGTGACCTAACGCGGTAAGAGGTGATACCGGCGAAGGGGGAAAACAACCGGGAAAGTATCCCCGGTGTTTCGCGTTTTCGGACAGGTGAATCGGAGGGGGAAATTTGCGTGTTCGCTATGCTAGGGATGTGTGGCGGACGAACGGGCTGCGTATCCGGATTCGTCTCGTCGTTCTGAGCAACTTTCATGTACGAAGTTTTCCCATCCGAGTTACGGATTATTTAATATTAATTTTCAAAGTTTTAATCAATTTTCCATAAGTTGTTTAAATTATTTAATTCAAAATATTTTAAAAGTAATTTGCTAGGTGTACTCGAAAAGGTACCCAGCAGAACAGCACAGAGGCTGACCGGTGGGGCCCTGGTCAACTGTCCAGTCAACATTTGACTGGACCGTTGACTGGTCAAACTTTGGTAATTTTACACTGATTTAACATTTACACTAAGCAGCGGACCCCATTTGTCATTGAGTGATCTATTTATCAAACTTTGAATTAACCCCAGTGATGTTAATTAGGACGGTGGGGTTCGATTTTAGTGGGAGTTAGCAGCTGGATTAGTGCTTAACTAAACAGTTATTGACCCGGGCCCACGCGTCACAAGGCATTAGCCAGATTCTAACGCATGCGCGTGCTGGTGCACGCTGCCGACCAGCAGAGGCAACGGTGGCCCACCGGAGACGCTCTCCGGCGACCAAACGAGCGGTGGGCGCCACCTACATGAGGTGCGCGACGCGCCGAGGGGGAGCAGGGTGCGACCCCGGACAGGAGCAATGCCGGCGAGGCGTGGGCATGCCAGGGCGGCCGGGCACGGCCAGTGTGGGATTGGGCGAGGCCAGCCACGAGCGACAGGGTCGAGTGGGCACGAGGAGCTGCGGGCGGCGTGCGGAAGTAGAGAGGGAAGATGGGAGGCGGTGGCTCACAGGGGCCGGGCGAGGATGGCAGCGAGCTCGGGGTGGTCCGGCGAGGCAGATCGTCGACGGGGGCGAGCTGGCGGCGACGGGGTCAAGGCGGAGGCGCTCCGAGCGGCGGCGGCGAGGCGTGGTGAAGACCCGCGGGGAGTGGGTTGGGGAGGACGTTCGGCGGCGCTGGCGAAGCAGAGGCGGGGAAGACGGGGCGATCCAGCGGCGAAGCGACGCCAGCGAGGTGACGCCACGGAGGAGGACAGAGGCGCGGCAGGGTGGGCGATGGGCAGGGTCGGGGGCATCGGTTGCCCCCGATCCAGATCCACTCAGGGCAGGGTGGGGAGATGAGGTGGATCGGGGGAGGAGTGGGGATTACGGGCGACGTGGGTTAGGGTTTGGAGGGGGGTTATGCGGGCACCGGCCAGGCCGGCCTGGCTAGCCCAATGGCC
>NC_057808.1:391530566-391542914 GCF_018294505.1 Triticum aestivum | reverse complement strand
TCTGATTTTTTATTCTATTTCTTTTCTGTTTTCTTTTATTTTAGTTTTATAAAATTTAAAAGCGACAACTAATTTGGTGTTATTAATTAGGTCCCAGCCCCAAATATTTTGGCACTTTAAATAAAGTATTTTGCATTTGCTTATTACTTTAAAAGCATTTTAGATAATTGTTTTGTCATTGTTTACTTTGTTTAGTGCCTTTAAGTATTTTATTAAAAGATGATTTCTTCACCAACATTTATTATGGATTATTTGACACATTAGGAACAATTTAGTTTTGACTTTTGAAAACTTTAATTGTTTTGACTTTAATTCAAATTTGAATTTGGATCGGTTCTGAACTAACGCGAGATTATCAATAGTAATCGAGGTGACATGGCATCATTACCAGAGGGTTACTGTAGCTTGATTACTCGGGCGTCACAACCATGGAGGAAGGCATTGAAGACGTCCATCTTATGCACATGCCAAGAGCGGGACACCGTAAGCTGAAGAGCGGTCTGAATCATCCCGTGTTTGACAACCGGGGCGAAGGTATCCGTGAAGTCGACACCGGCGCGTTGACGAAAACCCCGAATGACCCAGCGCGCTTTGTGGCGGTCGAGAGTACCACCAGGATGAAACTTGTCCTTGAAGACCCACTTCCCAGTGATGATGTTCGCGTGAGGGGGGTGTGGGACAAGCTGCCAAGTGTGATTGCACTGCAAGGCGTCGAATTCCTCCTTCATCGCGGCGAACCACAAGGGGTCGCGAAGCGCGGCAAGGGCGGAGGTCGGCAGAGGCGACGACGACAGAGAGGCCGTCGAGGCCACACAAGTGTACTCATCCGAGGAGTAGCGAGTTCTCGGCCGGTGCACACCCATGCGGGACCGAGTGACAGGGCTGGCAGGTGGTGGAGCCACAATAGCAGCCCCGGTGGACCCTTCTCTAGTCGGGCCAGCGGGCACCGAGGCTGGCAAGGTTGCGGCTGGCGGCGGAGGGGCTGGCGAAGAGGCTGGTGCGGAGGCCGCCGAGGCTGGCGAAGCCGGCGAGGTCGCCGAGGCCAGCGTAGAGGCCGGCGAGCCCGATGCAGAGGCCGGCGAACCTGATGAAGCCAGCGAGGCCGGCGAGACCGGCATGGCCGGCAGTAAGGCGGCGGGCGGCGGCCAAAGCGCCGCACGGCCAGAGGGCGCACCACACCGTGGCAGGGAGCCAGGGCGGACAGGGTCGGCCAGAGAAGGGCCGGGCACCGAGGAAGAAGCCACCTGTTGTTCTTGTTTAAATGGGAAACAAAACTCGTCGAAATAAACATGCTGAGATGTTATGACGCAGTGAGAAACCGGATCATAGCATCTATAGCCCTTTGTGTTAGCCGAGTAACCAAGGATGACACACGAAAGAGAACGAGGAACAAGTTTAAGAGGGGAGGTGGCGGCAATACTAGGGTAACAAAGACAACCGAAAATACTGAGACCATCATATGAGGGAGGAGACCCAAAGAGAAGGTGGTGTGGTGCAAAATTCCAGCGAGTGCGACATGGACGAAGGTTAATAAGGAGGGTGGCGGTGGCGAGAGCGTTGGGCCAGAAGTGAGAAGGCATCTAGGCATGGAAGAGGAGAGTGCGGACGCAATCGTTAAGAGTGCGAAGAATGCGTTCAGCCCGACCGTTCTGCTGTGAGGTGTAAGGACACGTGAGCCGGAAAATTGTGCCATGATTGGAGAGAAGATTGCAAATGACGGTGTTGTCAAATTCTTTCCCGTTATCAGTTTGCAAGGCGAGGGCTGGACGACCAAATTGTGTAGAGACGTAAGAGAAGAAGGCGGTAAGTGTGGCAGCAACATCGGACTTCTTACGCAGTGGAAAGGTCCACACAAAGTGAGAGTGGTCATCCAAGATCACAAGATAATATGAAAAACCAGTATTACTAGCAATGGGAGAGGTCTAGACATCACTATGGATTAACTCAAAAGGTAACGATGCAACTGTGGATGAAGCACTAAAAGGGAGGCGAACTTGTTTGCCTAGACGGCAGGCGTGACAAGAATGCGCATCCATTTTATTACATGTAAAAGAAAAATCCCTAAGTATTTGACGAAGTGTGGTGGAGCTAGGATGACCAAGACGGACGTGCCAAAGAACGACGCCGGAGGAAAGAGCGATCGGTCCAACATGTGTGGATGATGGTGGCTGGACGGAGTACATGTCGCTGGGGCTGTCACAGCAGTGAAGAACCATCTGGGTGAGGGCATCCTTAATAGAAAAACCAGCTTCGTCAAATTCCACAATTATAGAGTTATCACGAGAAAGCTTACGAACACAGACTAAGTTCTGAATAAGTTCAGGAGACACAAGAACATTATTGAGATAAAGTGGTCTAGAGGTGGATGGAAAACTAGTGGAACCAACATGAGTGATAGGAAGACCTGCACCATTACCGACAATGATACGAGAATAAGTGTGGATAGGAGACGCGGAAGAGAGATTACCCGGATAAGCGGCCATGTGCGAAGATGCACCGGAGTCCATGAACCAGTCGCCACCACCGGAATAAGCACTGGGAGGGGGCTGGTGATGAAGCGCAGCGAGCAGGGCCGGGTCATAGGAGACCCGTGCGGTGGGGTATCTCGAGTAGCCAGTTGACCGGCGCTAGGGTTTGGCCCGCCATAGCCAACCGGAGCGGCGGGGTAGTAGGGCTGTGGGACAACCGGCGGCCTCAGCTGCTGCCCGACAAAGAAAGCCTGGTGGCCGGACGGCCCGAGCCCTAGAAGACTCAGAGCGGGCGGGCGGGCACGAGCATGGTGTAGGCGTGCACATACCCAGTCCAGGGGTTGCGGCCACCACCCCATGGCGGCACTGGCTTGGGCGGCTGTGGTGGCCCGGCACGCTACTGCTGCTGGCCCTCGCCACGGCCGCGGCACCGTTGGCGCTGCTGCGGCGGCTGTTGTTGAGGAGGAGCCACAGGAGTCGGGGCCGCGGCTGGTACGGGGCACCATAGGCGCCGGTCGATGCAGGAGGGGCTGCAGGCCGGGCCGGCTGGTAGGGCACCGGGAAGCCAGGAGGCGCGGCCGGGGGGAGTAGGGCGGCCGCGCGAGTAGCCGGCGGCGAAGGCGGTGTGGACGGTGCGGGAGCGAAGATGCTTCAGTCGAAGTTCCTCGAGACGTAGATACGTGATGGCCCACAAGTATAGGGGATCTATCGTAGTCCTTTCGATAAGTAAGAGTGTCGAACCCACCGAGGAGCAGAAAGAAATGACAAGTGGTTTTCAGCAAGGTATTCTCTGCAAGCATTGAAATTATCGATAAAGATAGTATGGTGATAAGGAAAATCGTAACGGGTAACAAGTAACAAGAGTAACTAAGGTGCAGCAAGGTGGCCCAATCCTTTTTGTAGCAAAGGACAAGCCTGGACAAACTCTTATATAAAGAAAAGTGCTCCGGAGGACACATGGGAATTATTGTCAAGTTAGTTTTCATCATGCTCATATGATTCACGTTCGTTACTTATGAAACATATGGATCCAAATCAGCCCCTTACGAAGCAACGCATAAACTATGGTTTCAGCTTATGTCACTCTAGCAACCCATCGTCTACTTATTACTTCCTAATGCCTTCCACTAGGCCAAAATAATGGTGAAGTATCATGTAGTCGACGTTCACATAACACCACTAGAGGAGAGACAACATACATCTCATCAAAATATCGAAAGAATACCAAATTCACATGATTACTTATAACATGACTTCTCACATGTCCTCAGGAACAAACATAACTACTCACAAAGCATATTCATAATCATAATCAGAGGAGTATTAATTATCATTAAGGATCTGAACATATGATCTTCCACCGAATAAACCAACTAGCATCAACTACAAGGAGTAATCAACACTACTAGCAACCCATAGGTACCAATCTGAGGTTTTGGGACCAAGATCGAATACAAGAGATGAACTAGGGTTTGAGAGGAGATGGTGCTGATGAAGATATTGATGGAGATTGACCGTCCCTCGATGAGAGGATCGATTGTGATGACAAAGGCGTTGATTTCCCCCTCCCGGAGGAATGTTTCCCCGGCAGAACAGCTCTGCCGGAGCCCTAGATTGGTTCTGCCCAGGTTCCGCCTCAAGACGGCGGCGCTTCATCCCGAAAGCTTCCTTATTGTTGGGGACATTACCACTGGGCGTAAACCGGCCAGGAGAGGCCGCGTTAACTTCATAAGTAGTTCATTTGTATCTGAAGCCCATGAAGACAGACGGTGGCGCTTCATGAAGGCCCAGGGCCCAAAGCCGGTTTAAGGCATGTAGACACAAACCGACATTGAGATGTAAACTTGTATTGTCATATATGCGTAGTAGAGACCGAGCCGGACATGATTATGAGCTGGCCTCGGAGTCTGTAAACCGACGGGCGTCAACCCATGTATATAAGGGGACGGCCTGGCGGCGGTTCAAGGACAACAACTCGAGACTCGGGCAAAGCGTATTCGCTCCCTGGTCATCGAAACCCCATCAATTCCATCACAACTAGACGTAGGCTTTTACCTTCATCGTAAGGGGCCGAACTAGTATAAAACTCTCTTGCGTCCCTTGTCCGCTTTAACCCCTTTAAGCTAACCCGTAGTGATGGCTCCACGACTAAGTCCTTCCTCTAGGACATCTGCCGTGACTAAACCACGACAGTTGGCGCCCACCGTGGGGCTATCGCACGATGGTTTCAAGTTCTTGGAGGGCAGCTTCGAAGGACTCAAGGGTTACGCTGTGGGCCGGATGACCAAGAGTCGTCGCAGCAAGCTCTACATCGATGATGCAGGCTGGGGCCCCGAGGCCGGCTGAATCGAGTACGGGTACCGGGTCCCCTTTGGTGGCATACACGTTTTCATTGGCAAGATCGGTGAATCGGGCCCTGAGCCGGACATCTGCCCCGACCTCGTCGAAACGGCTCAGCGTGCGAGGTCTGCCCGGATCAAGCCTGTCATGAAGCGTGCCCTCGTGGGAGTTATCCATGGAGGTGATTCTGAGGATAGATCGGAATCTGGTGGTGAGACCGTCGTTTATTCCGGCGACGAGTCATCGACTGGAGAAACCGAATCATTGTATCAGTTAGAAGATGGCCGGATTGGGGGCTGTTCCAATGGCGACAGTATTCCGGACCCCTTCGATCTGCCAAACCGGGTGGCGACCTTCATGGCCGGCACGCAACCAGCGCTCCACTCTTCAACCGCAGCGGCGATGATTTCCGGGTCAGCGGCGGCGGCAGCGGCTGGGGCAGGAGGCCCTGTGCGACCGCCAGCTCAGGTTCTATCTGATTTGTTTGATGTGCTGGCAACGCTGATGGCAGAGGTTAACCCGGCGGATCCGGATGCACACAATGCGGAAGTTGCAAAAGTGACAGATCAGATCACCCAGGCAAAAGCCGACTTAGCAGCTGAGGATACCAGGATAGCCACGGAGCGGGTCGCTTTGGATTCACAAGTTTACCGGGTTATGCTGGATCAGAGTGCGTTGAACGAAGTCCTGAAGAGGAGGCACCAATCTCGCCTGCCGCCAGTTTACGATGCTAGAAATCTCTTTAACACCCCAGGGGCAGGAACCAGTAATCCGCCGGTGGTAAACCAGGCAGAGGCACCCGCAGCAGGGGCGCCAGTTCAACCACGTTGGTGGATCCGCCTCGTCAGAACAACGTTGTGGTACCTCATGTCCCCACGCCACCGGGTCATTATTCTAACCCAATGGACAACATTGTCGCTGCCGCTTCACGGCTAGCGGCCATCCCGATCGAAGGCGATTCTCTAGCAGCGGTCGAGACGCGTCGGGTTAAGGTGCTTCTTCAGACAGCCCTGATTCAACAGGAGGCTTATACGTATAGTCGCGATCGGATTCATTCCACTCCCCGTCCAAGCCGGAGTTACAGCAGGCGTATGGATGAACCGGCAGTGTCAAACAATGCGCGGAACCGTGATCCGCCCGGTGGCCATAACCCGGCGGGTGGTGCCGGTGATGCTCAGGATGTGGTGAACTGGGCTCGGGCACGCAGAGAGGCCGAGTTAGCAGTGTAGCACGAGGCCCATCTGCTCACTCCGGTTCGTCCAACCACATCGGTGGAACTAGGAGTTACCTCTAGTTCCTTGGGAGTGCCATGTCTTGTCCCGGCGTTGTGCAATGTGCGCCTGCCCAAAGATTTCAAGGGCCCGCGCAAGGTGCCGAATTACACCGCTGATTATCCCCCGAAACATGGGTTGAAAGCTATGAGATGGCCATGGAGATGCTGGACGTGGATGATGCGGCATGTGCGAAGTACTTCACCATGATGTTAGAAGGAACGACCCGCACTTGGCTAAAGAGTTTACCGGCTAATTCTATCAGGTCATGGGCTGAGTTGAGAGCCCGGTTTGTTCAGAATTTCAAGGATACATGCAAGCAGCCCATGTCAATTGTGGACTTAGCTGTCTGTGTCCAGGAGGAAGGAGAGTCAACAACCCATTGGGTGCGCCGGGTTTCGGAGATTTTGCATTCATCAGACCGCATCAACGCTGACACCGCAGTTTTAACATTGGAAGGCAATTGCCGATTTCAGCCCTTGAAGTTGAAGTTGGGACGGCTCAAACGTCATTGTAATGACATGGGAACCCTTATGGCTGCGCTGGTGAAGTATGCCGACTTTGATAGTACCAAGGATCCCGAGTCTGACGATGACAAGACAGGGAAGGGAAAGAAGAGCGGCAACACCAAGGGGCAGCACCACAACCCGGCGGGTCATGGAAACGGCGGCAAGCGTAAAGCGGACCACGGTTTAGTTTTTGTGGCTAACACTAATACGCACGACAAGGGCCAGCGGCGTAAGGGTAAACCGCCTCGGCGGAATGGAATGCCGAATCCTAATCCAGACCGATTGTCGTATCCGTTGAACCAGCCCTGTCCAAAGCATGGGACGAAGGAGGAACCATCTACACACCTCTGGAAAGATTGTTATATCATGCAAGAGTTCAAAAATTCTGACTCTTTCCGGTATGATCATGGATCAGGAGGCGGTTCAGGCGGAGGAAATTCCGGTTCAGGATTCCATGGCAATCAGGGTGGACGTAACAATCAAAGTAATCAGGGTAATCAAAGTGGCTATAATCATCAGGGCAGTCAGCAGCAGCAGTCGGGTTACCAGAGCAACCCGAAGCAGTTGAATAGCGGACAATATCATGTCTTCACCACTAGCTTGGACAAGCGTGATCAGAAGCTTCATAAAAGGATGGTGAATGCCATTGAACCGGCGGTGCCCCGTTATTTGCGCTGGTCCGAGCAGCCCATTGTGTGGAGTAGAGACGATCATCCAGCCCGGGTTGACAATCCGGGTCATCTGGCTCTGGTGGTGGCACCTCAGGTGGGAGGTTATAAGTTCACTAAGGTACTCATGGATGGAGGGAGTAGTATCAACATCCTTTATTATGAAACTTTCTGTCGCATGGGGCTAACAGATAAAAATCTTAAACCATCCAATACTGTGTTCCATGGTGTGGTGCCTGGTAAGTCGGCATATCCTGTTGGTAAGATAGCCCTGGAGGTGGCTTTTGGAGATGAACATGACTCGAGATCAGAAACCTTGACCTTTGAAGTGGTGAAAATAAGAAGCCCGTATCATGCCCTATTTGGACGGCCAGCTTATGCCATGTTTATGGCACGGCCTTGTTATGTCTATCTACAGCTCAAGATGCCGGGTCACAAGGGAACTATAACCGTGCATGGAAGCCGCAAGATTGCTCTGGAGTGTGAGGAAGGTGATGCGGCTTATGCTGAGTCGGTTTGTGCAACAGAGGAGTTGAAGTTTTACAAAGACAATGTTGATCCGACAGATATGACTTCGTTGAAGAAACCAACTACGGAGCATGTTCCGGCCCTGAAGTTTAAATCGACTGATGAGACTAAACTTGTTGACTTCGTGCCGGGCGATTCGTCCAAGCAGTTTAGCATCAGCGCTAACTTGGATCCGAAATAGGAAAGCGCGCTCATCGAGTTCATCCATGAGAATCGGGACATCTTCGCATGGAAGCCTTCTGACATGCCTGGTGTACCGAGAGAACTCGCTGAGCACACCCTCAATGTTGATCCTAAGTATAAACCGGTCAAGCAGTTTCTCCGCCGGTTCAATGAAGAAAGACGCAAAGCTATTGGAGAAGAAGTAGCCACGCTCTTGGCGGCTGGATTTATCGTTGAAGTATTCCATCCTGAGTGGTTGGCTAATCCAGTGCTGGTCCTCAAGAAGAATGGCACTTGGCGTATGTGTCTGGATTACACAGATCTCAACAAAGCTTGTCCGGCAGATCCTTTTGCCCTCCCCTGTATTGATCAGATTATTGATGCTACGGCGGGTTGTGAGCGCTTAAGTTTTTTGGATGCATATTCTGGTTATCATCAGATCAAGATGGCAGTTAAGGACCAGGAGAAGACGGCCTTCATAACTCACTTTGGAGCCTTCTGCTATGTGTCCATGCCCTTTGGGCTCAAGAGTGCACAGGCAACTTATCAACGGTGTGTGCAGAATTGTCTTCATAAACAGACCGGCCGCAATGTTCACGCCTATGTGGATGATATTGTGGTGAAATCAAGGAAAAAGGAGACATTGAGTGATGACTTGAAGGAAACCTTTGATAAACTGCGGATTTATAAAATGATGCTTAATCCGGCAAAGTGCATCTTTTGTGTACCTGCAGTAAGCTCTTGGGTTTTTTCGTGTCTAACAGGGGCATTGAAGCTAATCTGGAAAAGATCAAGGCCATCACCTCCCTGGCTAAACCAAAGTGTATCAATGATGTTCAACGCCTGGCAGGCCGGATTGCCGCGTTGAGCCGGTTTGTCAGTCGTCTTGGTGAGAAGGCCATTCCTTTGTATCAGATGCTGAAGAAAACGGATAACTTCGTCTGGAGTGACGCCGCTAATGAAGCATTTGAGGACTTGAAGCGGCAGCTAGCTAATCCGCCGATTCTCGCTGTTCCGGTTGATAAAGAACCATTGTTGCTATATGTGGCAGCTAACGCTCGGGCTGTTAGTGTGGCTATTGTGGTGTAGCGCAAGGAGGCAGGAAAGGAATATCCGGTTCAGCGGCCGGTTTACTACATTAGTGAGGTACTCATTGAATCCAAGCAGAGGTACCCGCATTGGCAAAAATTGGTGTATGGGGTTTTCATGGCAAGCTGGAAGCTTAAGCAGTATTTCCAAGGTCATCCGATCACGGTGGTCAGCTCTGCTCCTTTGGCAGATATAATCCAGAATAAGGAAGCAACTAGTCGAATTGCTAAATGGGCTATCGAGCTCGGGCCTCACGGGTTGAAATACATACCCCGAACGGCGATCAAATCTCAGGCACTTGTGGATTTCATCAATGATTGGACAGAATTACAAGCGCCAGAATAGAAGCCGGATCACACTTATTGGACTATTCATTTTGATGGGTCCAGGCAATTGGAGGGCTCGGGGGCTGGAGTCGTGCTAACTTCCCCACGAGGTGATAAGTTTTGTTATGTTCTCCGTTTGATGTTCCCTCACACTAATAATGCAGCTGAATATGAGGCTTTACTCCATGGTCTACGGATGGCTAAGGAGATGAATCTCAGCCGAGTTAAATGTTTCGATGACTCGGATTTGGTGGCTCCACAAGTGTCTGGCACTTGGGATTCCAAGGACCCACTGATGGCAGCATATCGTCGTGAGGTGGATATTGTTGTAGGTCACTTCAAAGGTTATCAGGTGGATCATGTGGACCGGCGGAAGAATGAAGCGGCAGACACTTTAAGCCGCCTGGGTTCCCAACGCAAACCGATTCCACCTAATGTTTTCCTGGACGTTTTGCATAATCCGTCCGTCAAGCTCCATGGTGAAGAGGATTTGGCTGTTCCTGATCCGGAGGCTCAGTTGGTGGCAGCTCTACGTATTATCCCAGATTGGACAGTTCCGTATCTGGCGTATATAAACCGGGGCGATTTACCAGATGATGAAACTTTGGCTAGACAGATAACCCGGCGGTCCAAGTCCATGACTATTATCAATGGAGAGTTACATCATTGCAGTGTGACAGGGGTGTCTCAACGCTGTGTATCTCGTGAGGAAGGCCGCGAAATTTTGCGTGAGATCCACGAAGAAGATTGTGGGCACCACGCCGGTTCAAAATCTTTGGTGGCCAAGGCGTTTCGTCACGGTTTTTATTGGTTGACAGCTCATGCTGATGCCGAGGACTTGGTTAAAAGATGTGATGGCTGTCAAAAATTCTCACGGCGTGTTCATGTACCAGATCAAGAATTGAGGATGATTCCAATCACCTGGCCATTTGCAACTTGGGGGCTGTATATGGTTGGGCCTTTCAAGAGGTCCAAGTACAAGAAGACCCACCTTTTGGTGGCAGTTGATAAATTCACAAAATGGGTGGAGGGAGAGCCAGTTTGTAAGTGTGATGCAGCCACGACAGTTCAATTCATCAAAAAGGTGATCTTCCGGTTTGGCTTTCCACACAGCATTATAACAGACAATGGTACCAATCTATCAAAGGGTGCCATGAAGGAGTTCTATCAACGAGAGCACATCCGGCTTGACGTGTCATCAGTGGCTCACCCCCAGTCCAATGGTCAAGCGGAGAGGGCCAATCAAGAGATCTTGAGAGGCATCAAACCCCGGCTTATGGTTCCTTTGCAACGGACGCCGGGTTGTTGGGTTGAGGAGTTACCTTCAGTATTATGGAGCATCAATACCACACCCAACAGATCAACAGGCTACACACCGTTCTTCATGGTTTATTGAGCGGAAGCAGTTCTTCCTAGTGTCATCCGTCATGACTCACCTCGTTTAGCGGCATATGTTGAAGCAGATAACGAGAAGGCACGGGAGGAAGCTCTTGACCTGTTAGATGAGGAGCGTGACATGGCGGCGGCCCGTTCGGCGATTTATCAGCAAGATTTGCGTCGTTATCATAGCCACCGGGTTAGAACCAGAACCTTTCAAGAAGGAGATTTGGTGCTTCGACTCATCCAGGATCAGACGGATATGCACAAGCTACCCCCCCCCCTTGGGAAGGGCCTTTTGTGGTCAGCAAGGATTTGCAAAATGGGCCGTACTACCTAATCGATGTTCGAGAGCGCAAAGACTCACGTTAATCGGAGGAGGAGACCAATCGGCCATGCAATATTGCTCATCTTCGGCCCTACTATACTTGAGCTACAGGCTCTGCTTATGTACATATTATGACATTGTATATATTATGATCAATATAATAAACCGGAACCTCGGCTAAAGCGGGGTATCTGTTGTTTTCTTACATCACGTGTGGTTACATGGAGCTTACAAAGCGTCGTCCGGTTTACCCCTTGATTTAGCTTCTTAAAGCTTGATAACAGATCATTTGGGGGCTTGGTCGTATCCGAACCATAGCTACACCTCTTGATCGGCGTAAAGCCACAGCATCACTTGGGAGCATGGTCGAACCCGAACCATGACTACGCCTCTTGATCGGCGTAAAGCCACATCATCACTTGGGGGCTTGGTCATATCCGAACCATAGCCACGCCTCTTGATCGGCGTAATGCCACAGCATCACTTGGGAGCATGGTCGAACCCGAACCATGACTATGCCTCTTGATCGGCGTAAAGCCACAGAATCACTTGGGGGCTTGGTCGAAGCCGAACCATAGCAATGCCTTTTGATCGGCGTAATGCCACAATATCATTTGGGGGCTTGGTTGAACCTGAACCATAGCAACACCTCTTGGTCAAATTTGGGGCCTGGCAGCCCGTGAAAAGCCTCGACTAGAACGGTTTTATTTGCCTTTTGCTAAGTTTCTTTTTCTTTTGCTAAGATTTGTGATGTTTTCAAACCAGTGTTTATCAACCCAGCTGGGCTGTCAACTACAACACTACAAAGAAAAGACACATCCGTGACATTTTGGGCCGAACGAATTTTTTTTCTGTCATACATATGACACTTCTATGACGATAATTGTGACAAAACTCGGTATCATCATAGATGTGGTGGGCTCCTACTTCTATGATAAAAAATCATGATAGAAAATGGGCTTTTCGTCTAGGGCGGGCCGGAGACGCAGCTGCATGACATTCTTTGGGCCGTCCATGACGGAAAAAAACCGTGGTAGAAGCGAGGGCGAGGAAAATTTCGGGGAGTTCCCGGTTACGGTGGGAGGTCGGGGGCCGAGCGATGCGCGTTACTCTCGTACACGTACGCGCGTGTGTGCGAGGCATTGGCTCTAACTGAACCCGAGCGAGGTGTTGGGCTCTAATTGAACCAGAGCGATTGCACTGCAGGCTACGCGTTACTGAACCCGAGCGATCGATCGATGGCTGTTAACTGAACCCGATCGAGCGATTCCTTCGCTACTGC